>NW_027210469.1:0-69566 GCF_027789765.1 Dendropsophus ebraccatus
ATGATTAAATAGCGTTTTACAGTGCTACAAGGAACAAGCTACTTGATATAAATTATCTGGACCTTGTAGAACATGCAGTATTAAAAGGAATCATGTTCACAGAGTGAAATCATCTGATGGCTATTATCTCCTAGGAAATAGCTTTCTTATTAGACTACATTCATGCCAGGGGCATAGTACCGTGTTTATTCTACCAAATATCAAAATAATTGTAATGCAATTACAATCCTCCTCAAGGCATCGACTTAACCCTTTACAGGCTCACATTACAAGGAAAGGTGTACCGCTAAGTAACACAACGAATTTCAAATCATACCATTTTATTGAATCTTAAATAAATTATGGTATGTGCATCAACTTTACATTTGAGCTGTGATTCCTGCCATATAAAACAACAGACAGACGGCTTTTATTTACAGCAGGACTGCCATTAACATTCATTAGATCATATAGGATTAACTCTTTTAATTCCTAGTTATTTCCAAGTAAACAAATTTGCTCTGATTCTATCCTATTTGAACCCTTTTGCCAACAGTTTTTAATTTGTGCCACTTCAATGGTTTCCTATGTTGTTTATGTGACCAAAAGACAAATCAATTTTCTGCTTATTTTCCCTAAATGGCCATCAGAAATTCACAAATGCGGAGAATAAGCACCTCTTTAGTGTGCTGGTTTGTGGCAAGTGCTTGTAAGTGGTGGAGATTTAATGCAAATCTTAATGTTTTTCAATTTAATGCATGATGGTATCTGACATTCCAGAAAGGAATCAATAAAGTACATCAAATGGAAAATAGTGGTAATGGTTTTCTATTTTATCTGTTTTTTTTTCCCTTCTCACATTTACTTATACTAAAAGTCTTACCCATAGGAAGAAGAAACAAGTCTGAGGCAGAGTTCGGTCTGCTTCCTGGTGCATTGGATTTGGAATGTTCTGAGAAGCAGGCACGTGCTGGGGGTGGCGGCGGGGGTTGTGAAGGAGGGGTACTGTCAAATGAATTATCACCTGCATATGGGGAAAGTTCATACATCTTTTAGCTTCATTAGCAGTATTAATCACAACTACAGCTTTACACTTTATGGCCCTTTGATTCTGTTAGAATCGAGAACACTATTTCATGGTAGTAATTAAAGGGCACAAGGAATTACCAAGCCTAGAAATGCAGCTATTAAACAGGAAGTCTCCCCGAAGAGTATTAAAAAATGCATGCAATTTATATAAAAACAGCAGTCAATTATAGACACATTAAAAGAGGCCTATAGGCAGGTCTCAAAAGAGGTATACAGTTCAGTCCTTGTGGGGAATAATGCAAAGAAAAAGCAAACAATATTGAAATCACCTGAATTTTTGCTTTGATTTTTAATATAAATGTAGTCTTATCAAAGTCACAACTATAGACAAATAAAACGTAATCTAACAACACACTTACTTGTAATGCTCACATATTATTGTGCATTGTGTATTTTATTAGGTCTATTTGGGAAAATTGAGTAAACATCTACAGTGCAGTAAGAAAAAGTGAACTTGTGGGCCAAAGAGTTTGTTCACTGCTGTGCAGTTACACGTGCCGCAAGGAGCTGTGTGTGTGTGTGTGTGTGTGTGTGGGGGGGGGGTTCCCAGACGATGTTTAGATCCGGGGAGCCCATAGGAGATAGTGGCGGTCTGCTGCCAATCCTATTACGCAGAGCGATGGCAGAAGATCGCTGCTATGCTCCTCGCTTGTCTTTTAACATGTTGAAAGACGTTAAAAGACAACGGTCAGCCGGCATTCTACATGTTGGGTGATCGTTGACTTCTATTACACAAAGCGATTATCGGCCATAATGGCCTATAATTGGCCAAATACGGGTGATAATTGGTTCGTGTAATAGAGCCTTAAGGCGGGTTCCTAACAAATCTGTTTCTATCTAGAAAGAATGTGTAGTGTGCAACATGCCTGGATGCAGACAACTTTCACAAGACGTGTTATAGAGATGAATGGAGTTGAAAAATGCTGGGTGTACATAACTAAAGTTACCCCTTATTCTAAGTAAGGCCTTGTCTACTAATGGAAAACATCCTGGACTGTTGCACATCAAGACATCAGTCTACCTGTAAAGCATAGTGGAAGGAGAATCATGGTTTGCTGCCTCTAGACCTGGACAACTTGTGATCATTGAATGAATAATTAATTTAAAACGGAATGCATGGGCAGCTGTCCATTACCTCAAGGTGAAGAGGCTTTGGATGATGCAACGAGATGAATTAAAGCAAATCAACTAATGAACAGTTAGAAAAAGATGATTTGTGTTTTGGAATGGACAGTCAGAGTCCTGACCTTAACACTATCCACATGCTTAGGCATGACCTGAAGAATGCAGAGTATGCAAGACATCCCAGAGATGGTTATGAATGGAAATACATTTGCAGTCAGGAACAGTCCAACTTGCTTCAAATTTTTGCAGCTACAAGAAATTTCTCATGGAGGCAATTGCTACTGAAGGGGAAATCTACAGTTTATCAACTTTAGATGTTCGCTTGCTCTTTTTTCCTGCACTGTGGATGTTTTTTCAATGCAATAAAATAAACAAGTTGTATATTATGTTTGAGTGCACCAATTAGAATGTGTTTGTCTTTAATCGTCAGGCCTTAGTCACACGTTCTGTAAATTGTGTCTGCAATTATGTACTTGATTTTTTGCCCATTGATTTCAATTGGGCCATTCACATGATCAGTAATCTGAACCGCAAAAGAAAGGACAAGACCTAGTGCGGACCTGTATTTTTTTTTTTGCGGATTTTCTAACAGAAGTCGATGGGATCTGCTATTTATTTTTTACAAATTGCAACCTTTTGGCATCCGTATCATCCGCAAAAGAAAAAAAAAAAAAAAAAAAAAAGCTGAACTGCAATAGACGAACTACCAACATTCTTACACACGTATAGCGAATAATCCGCAAAAAATATGGATTGCAGATGCACTACAGATGCATAATCCGTATTTTTTAGCGGATTGCGAGTGTTGATAGGCGAACAAAAGTACGAGCCAGAAAAAAAGCACTGACCAGGTGAATAAGGCCTTAAGCTGCATTCACACGTCCCGAACAACAGACAATTTTAAGATCCATTCCAGTGAATGCAGCCATTCACACAATCCGTGTGAATGCCCCCGCCGCCCGGCAGCAGAGATGACAGGAGATCATAATGTGAGCTCCTTTTATCACATCTAACAACTACTCAGCTACTCCCCTCCAGCTTACATGTTCACCAAAAGTGGCGTGGATTATGCTGCCTACTTCTCCCGGTGCTAGCACGAACCAGCGTAGTCCATGCAACTTCTGGTGAGAGTATGTAAGCCGGCCAGCACCAGGGGTGTGGGGGAGTAGTTGTCAGATGCAATGACAGGAGCACATATTATGTCATTTCTGCTGCCAGGCGGCGGGGAGGCTGCACTTGGGATCCATGCCGCGATCTTCGTACGATCATGTGAATGAGGCCTTACTTTGATAACAGCCAGATCATGGTTTATTAAAAGTAAATTCTGCATTCAAATTCCAAGAAGTTCACTTCTCTCCATTTGTATCTCTTGAGCATACAGCTCACTGCTGAAAAGGAGACAGACACAGTAGAGACCTGCAGAAAGCATTAGCAGCGCTGACTAGTTATCACTTTATTGGATCCTTTCTAGACTAATGTATCCCTGCATGAGTTGCGCATCTGTAAATATGTATTGTAACAACTGCTCACCATTTTCAAGACTTCTGCTAGCTGTTAGGCCCCCTTCACACGTCCGGAAAATCTGTCCGGATTTCCTATCAGGAAATCCGGACGGATTTCCGGACTCATAGACTAACATTTGACACGGACACCCTTCCGGATTTTTCCGGAAGGGTGTCCGTTCCGGAAAATAGGACCGGATTTTTTAGATCCTGTCCTATTTTCGTCCGGAAATCCGGCACGGACGCCCCATAGAAGTCTATGGGAGCGCCGGAATCACGGGCATTTTCCTGATGTATATCAGGAAAGTGCCCGCGATTCCGGACTGGTAGAGAGCCAGCCCCGGCCGCCGTCCGATCACCCGCACACCCCCATCCCCCCCGCACCGCACCGCACACGCTGCCCGGCACTACAGATCGTCCCCCCCCCCCCCCCCGCCGCCGCCGCCGCCGCCGCATCTGACCCTCTCAACCCCCCCCCCCCCCCCCTCCCGGGAACTCACCACCGGGCCGGCCGCCGGATGCTCCAGTACCTCCGCCGCCGCCCCCCGCCGCCGCATCTGACCCTCTCCCCCCCCCCCCCCCCCCCCCGGGAACTCACCACCAGGCCGCCCGCCGGATGCTCCGCACCTCCGACCGCCGCCGCTGCCCGGACCTCAGCACTGCACTCTGACCCGGACCCCAACCTCGCGGCCCCGACAGAGCAGGATCCGGGACAGGTGAGATTAGGGCTACTACTCCCACCATGCTCTGCTGGCAGGCCATGATGGAGTTGTAGTTCTGCAGCCTGTGGCCATCCAGGTTGCAGAAGTACAACTCCCATCATGGCTCTGCTGGTAGGCCATGATGGGAGTTGTAGTTCTGCAGCCTGTGGCCATCCAGGTACACGGGTACCTGTGATTTATGTTGGCATACTAGACAATATTATCTCATCAGGAAATCCTGAAGGTTTTTCCTGATGGTTTCCTGATGGTAAAAAACGGATTACTGTCAGGAAATCCTGATACTATCCTGATGACATTTAAGGTCTCCTGATCAGGATTTCCTGACAGTAAAAACTGACACGGACGTGTGAAGGGGGCCTTAGTGAATAGAAATATTCTTCATCACATCTGCAGGGGAAAAGCCAATACAGACCTAATAATTTTCACAGCTGAGAATTTGATACAAATGTATCCAGCTCAGGCAATCCTCTGTAGAAGAAAAACACAAGAGTGACACAAATCTCTCTGCCGCTCATAGTCTCCTGCATCAGCGCAGGCACAATGTACTAGCTTGGGGCACAGGCTGTTTTTAGCTCACAGAGGATTGCCTAGACTGGGCATAAATGATGCAAACTAAGTCCTTTCACTTTTCAGGATCTGGATATAAACATGAATATTCCTATTCACTGACATCTTGGAATATGGTGAGGAAATAGACTGCTTAAGAATATCAGAATAAGAACCTTCTTTCGCACAACAAATAGGGTTTGCTTACAAAAATCAGAGAACCCCCTTGAAATTCAAAACAGTCAGGTCGGCAGGGGTGTGGGGGAACTTTAAGGGGTGATCCAGCGCTACAAAACATGGCCTTTTTTCCCCCTCTCGTTTCGCTGGATAATCCCTTTAATAAACAAGGTATACTTACCAGTCCTAGTGCCTATGTTGCGCTGCTCCCGGGTAATGCTGATTGCCGCTGGCTGTCATTTCTGGCTGGAATCCGGGTACGTCTCATACCTGGCTTTTTCAGCTTTAATGTCACAGCCTGGTTGATTGATTGCCCGCTCAGCCAGTCAGTGCAGCTGGGGGAGCCGGGTGAGTGATGTAGCCGGATGACGGGCAAAAATTACATGGCGACACTAGGGAGCGCTGCAATGGAGGTACAGGGACAGGTAAATATACTTTGTTCATTATATCCAACCACCCCCCTGCCTTTTTTTTTTATTTCATGGGACTTATCTTTTAACATCTGGCCCATGTACAGCATTTCAGTTACTGTTGTGGACTCTCACAGCACATTTTACAGTCGTCCCCCCCCCCAATGTAGCAGAGGTCAAAATCCATGGTGTATACACAACAATATTTCCATATTAAAATGCAAATTTAGCTGCACATTCACCACAGATCTTCAGTAAGTGTACTCTTACAGAAAACATACTTCCCTAGGTGGCCAACCATGATAGTTAGCAGTCTTATAAGTGATCACACTGCACTGGGAAATCAGGCTAAAACTGATGCAGTCAGCAAATTCCAACACTGAAGCATTAAACAGACATAAAGCACTTAAGAAGAGAAAGAATAAGTCCTACTTTCAGCTGTCAGAAGTCCTTGGAGAAATGTTATCTAATCATATTGTGCTGCCGCTTTTCTGGCTTACAAAAAGGAGGATATAATTTTTATGAACATACCAGCAAAGAAATGAGAAACTTGGTAAAGGATTTAATATTTCCAGTGATGTGACACTTCCAAACATTGTACAGGTGTGATAAGCACAAAGAAAATCTGAGAGTCAGCAGTCAACAGAAGGCAGGAAAAGAAAGCACGAAGCTTCAGTTACTAAAGCAGTTTAGCAAAGTACTACATTTTAAATACCAAAGAGGAATTTTGGTGCTGCCTGACCATGAAAAAATAAGTCCTTCAGTGATGACTTATTATAGCAAGTCCAGTCCAGGACACCAACTTACTCTGCATGGTGACTGGTACGCTCACAATCAGCATGACATATCTTAAAGGAATATTCTCATCTCAAATAATATTGTTAAACTTGTAGGGCCTGTTAGAAACCTCTTACCTTTCATGTACATGTCCATGATTCCAGAAAGTAGAAAATGCTCTTATTATACGGCAAGAAGAGTCAAAAAGGCTTTCCTGAGCTCCTGAAAAGCAGCAAGCTGTAACATCTCCTCCCTCCCCCCTCCCATACCTGACCCTGCTTGGGACTCAGCTTCCAGGTGTCAATTAAGGGTACTATTACACGGAACGATAATCGGCCGATTCGGCAGATTATCGTTACATGTAATAAATACAATGATCAGCCGATGACAACGATCATCGGCTGATCGTTGATATAGGTTCTGACCCATTTTTGTCGGGCGCCGACCGCGTACCGCTACGTGTAATAGCGGTGCGCAGGCGGCGACTAACGATATACATTACCCATCCATGTTCCAGGGCTGCTGCTGCGGTCTTCTTCTCTCCAGGTCCCGCGCGCTGTAGCGTCAGAGTGGCCTGTCAGCTGACAGGCCGTCCGGCCAATCACAGGCCGCGTGATTGGCTGAGTGGCCTGTCAGCTGACAGGCCACTCTGACGTTACAGCGCGCGGGACACGGGGAGAAGAAGACCGCAGCAGCAGCCCTGGAACGTGGATGGGTAATGTATATAGTTATGCAAGGGCTGCAAGGACATTGGTAACAATGTCCTTGCAGCCCTTGTTTAACGATTATCGGGCCGTGTAATAGACCCAGTAAACGAGCGGCGATCTAGCAGAACGCTGCTCGTTTACAGGTATTATCGGGCCCCCATCGGCCTGTGTAATACCACCCTAAGAGGAGGGAGGGTGAAGGAGAGGGGAAAGTATAGGGAGAGAGAAGGAGAGGGAAGGGGTAAAGGGAAAGGGAGGAGGAAGGGGGAATGGCAGGGATAACGGGAGAGGAAGTATACCAGCTTGCAGCAGATCAGGAGCTTGGAAAAGTGTTCTTTGACTCCTTGTATCAAAGAAAAGCATTTCTCTACATTGTGGAAGAACAGCTGGATATATGAAAGGTACCATGTGTCTCCTTGACCTAACAGCATCTAATACTGCAAACATTTTGGAATGTGATTTACAGCTTGCAGATTCTCTTTACCTGGACGTACTGTACAAGTTTAACTATGTTAGTTGAGATAGGAAAATCCCTTTAACCACAAATCCAATACAATAAAGTGTGTTTTATATGTAAATGAAATAGATGATCATATTTCCTTGGGAATGAACATAAAGCTTCAAAGTCAACACCAGCACTTGTGTTAGTAAATTAATATTCGAGAAGCACAAATCCATAAAGTCAAACTTGGCAGCATCTATTTCTTTAAATGAGGCTTTGTTTGCCAAGTAAAAAAAAATATTTTATTTTCCAATCTGTGTTTGCGTATTTAGTTAATTGGATGTTTTTGTTGAATTATCTGGATATGATCATCATGGAAGGTTAGGATTAATGGCAAAAGTATCTTCCAAGTTGTTGCAAATGCTAATTAACAGTAACATTTGTTAGCAGGGAACAGAACAGAAACTCAAGCGCTTCACAGCAAAATGGGAATTTTTATTTTTGAGCTGGTTGAAAGGCAATTTGGAAAGGCGGGTGATGCTTCATTTGGCTACAGAAAAACAAGCAGAAAAGCCAAAGAACTCTATGTTTATCTTTCTGCAGTAGTCTGCAAAAGGTGTTGCTACCTCAAAGAGCACATAGCCATATTGTTAAAATTTGTGAAAAGTTTAATATGCATTGATATATGTTACTAATGCTACAGATAAAAAATATGTATTATGTATCATGCTTACAGATAGCGAATAATACAATACATTTCCAAAGCTTGTTCCCTAATGTACATAGCTAAATGTTCACAAATATTCTAGAAAGATGTCTGTGTTGGTTTCACAGTAAGGGCCAGTTCACACTGAGCAAATTAGGTGGAAACATCGTGTCTATGGGAGGGCTCGCGCATCTCTGCCGCCCTCCGCTCAAGGAATTGACACGTCAATTGTTTGAGAGATGGAGAGCAAAGGCGCGTGAGCCCTTCTATAGACACGCTGTTTGAAACTGAGGCAGGCGGAATTATACTGAATTTGCTCAGTGTGAACTGGCCTTAGAATAATCTTTCAGCAAAGAACACTACAGATGGGATACAGGAGCTAAACACTTTAAAGAAGCCCTCCCACATTTTTTTTTTACTCATTATGCAACTAGTCAGCCAAATTAATTCAGCCAGCATTACCTCATTTAGTCATTCATTTGTATCTAAAAATCCCTGAAATCCTTTCCTTCATGTGGTCATATGGTGACCACCTGGAAATGACATGTGTTTCTGTGCTCTTAATGAGGTCACAATCTTACACAGCACAGGCACCTGTATGAAGCTACATGGAATGTTCCACATAAGTTTTCCACAGGGGGAGACAGAACTCCCATTAGAGTTACCCTGATGCTGATTATATGGCTCATGTCACACAGTTATAAAAGATTTTATGACAGATCAGCCTTCCTATCTGTATACTTACAGTCTCTTAGCTTATTTAGAGATATATGGAGATAAGGATTATTACACTGTCCTCTCAGCAGGCAGAGATGGTACTGGCTTTAGCTGCCCATGTGATGCTGATGCATCATGGCATTGAGAGCAGATCTGGAAGGGAGAGGATGCAGTTTGCAATCTGAAAGTCAAGATGTATGAATGCAGCAGAGCTGTGATGAAACAGATGACACAGCAGGAATAATGGTGGCGAGTGTGCATTATTATAAGCAAAAAAAAAGTTGCATAATTTTTTAAATCATTTGTTTAATACACCGGGAATAATTCAAACGACAAGCAGATACATTGGAATAAATATAATTACCAAGATCTGGAGTCTTTAGTTTTTTCATTTCAGATGTGTCATTGTGCGTGCCATTTGTCAAACACTGCCCATTCTCACAGAGCCTAAGAAAACAACTAAATATCAATTAATCAGAACAGTAAATGTCACCAATTATCAGGAGACAAAACAGACACAGCCAACTATTGACTTCTGTGCTTCATTTAGCAGAAAAATAATAAACATGGAATAACTACAATTAAAATCTACCGAGGATCGGTTCCCACAAAGTACTGGGAGGCCAGATAACATCTATGGATGAATGAATTATATATACTTTTAACTGCCCAAAGGCAATATAAGATGCATTAACTACTGAATAAAAATTTAAAAGGAAGCCCTGCAGCCCCATATCCCCAAAAATGCCCATCCCCCAATCAATAGAGCATGCATGCAGCTACAAACTGAATGTGCTGAAGACTCCAACTTGCTGTTATATTCTCATAGCATAAAGAATGCGGAGAAAGGAACATTTCTTACCCGCTAATATGCAAACTAGGCAGTTTGGTGCACTGGTGGTACACTCCAGTGCATGAATACACCCCTTTTTATGAGTATTCATTCAGTGTTCTGCAGTGATGTCAATATTCAGGAGAGGGGCATGTCAGCTCAGTAGATTTTAGTTTTAATAAAACGATTATCCATGCTTAGAAAAACATGGCTGCTTTCTTCCAGAAACAGCACCTCTCCTGTCCTCAGTTTGGGTGGGGTTTTGTAGCTCAGTTCTATTGAAGTGAATAGAGCTAAATAATAATAATAAATAATAATTTTTATTTATATAACACCAATAGATTCCGCAGCACTTTTAAGTTGTAATACGACACATAACCTGGAGACAAGAGTGGCACTATTTTTGCAAGAAAGTAGACATGCTTTTTTTTTATTCTGGATAACCCTTTTAAATCTTGCCTTTTTAAAATTAACATTGGCCATTGCGCCTCACAATCAATACATACTTCCCTGAACTACAGAGATCACTTGTTAGCAGTGATCTTTGTATCATAATCACAGATAGGATTACAATGAAAAGTAACAGCTAAATTATAAAACTGGAGGCAAATAACACAGGATCCACCACTGATATTATTGATTGATAGGGATCACTATCATTTTCCTGCCATTTTTCATGTCTTAGTGCCAGCTGTAAAGAAAATTTTAAAACTGATATAAAGCAGCAACTTAGGAAGAACTGACTGCAGATTTTAAAAAGAAGGCTTTATTATTAGAGATGAGCGAACCGGGTTCGGGTTCGAGTCCATCCGAACCCGAACGTTCGGCATTTGATTAGCGGTGGCTGCTGAACTTAGATAAAGCTCTAAGGTTGTCTGGAAAACGTGGATGCAGCTAATAACTATATCCATGTTTTCCACATAGCCTTAGGGCTTTATCCAAGTTTAGCAGCCACCGCTAATCAGATGCCGAACGTTCGGGTGGACTCGAGCATGCTCGAGGTTCGCTCATCTCTATTTATTATACAGCTAAAGCACCCCCCCCCCCCCAAAAAAAAATAAATAAATAAATAAAATAAAAGTAAACTCTTATAGGGTAACAGTCATTTCAAACTACTTTGCAGAAATCAATAGTACAAACGATTATAAGGTTTTATTAGGCAAAAGAGCTTCATTTTATACTGACAAGGCTGTTCCCCCTCTCCCCCACTTCCAATCTGTTAAGAAGCAAGTGAAGATGGGCTTGCTGTCTCCATTATAACCTTTAGAGGGGAGGGGGTTAAGGGGGATAAAAACGCTGGATTCACATGTCAGACTGCTCAGTGCTGGTCTGGGAACTTGGTGAGGTAAGATTGCAGAATGTTGTGCTGTGCTGGCTCCTATATGGCAAACTACACAAGCAGGTTCTCTCCTGTCCCTGCTCACTCACCCCCCTCAGACCCTCAGCTTCCATGGGTCACAGGAAACAGTCTTTACTTTGCTTCTCTTCAACAGATGGGAAGTGAGGGGAAGTGGTGGGAAAACAGCCTTTTCAGTACAGAAGGAAGCTCTTTTGCAGAGTTTCTTATAATCACTTGTACTATTGATTTCTGCAAAGTTGTTTAAAATGACACTTTAAATGTTCTTACCTAGAAAAGGGTTTTACACTGTGACAATGGAGAGGCAATGGTCTTGAGGATACAGGGTGAGAGGATGGTATCTTGTATTCCCCATCATCATCTTCTATAGAATGCCTCACTTTATCTGACAGGGAATGTAATGATAAAGGACACCTAGAAGAATGGAAAAATATTTCAATATCTTTGCATGTAAGTGCTGAGCTCCAGTCCTCAGCCTGACAGTGTCAATGTCATGAATAAAAACTAACCCATATAAAGGTATTTTAAAAATGTAACATTTTATAGAAGCAAAACCTTTTATTGCACTGAATTATTTATAGCAATCCTTTAATATACCTGATCCCCTATGTAAGCAGTTGGTAGATGAGGATACACTTTCTTTATGGTCACTTACTGTACTTTAGTAAAATAAATTCACTGCAAGGTACATTTCAGGAAAACGTATGAATGTAAAGAGGTGAATTAAGAGAGTAAATATTGAGGTGTCCTACACTATCAAATAGCTACAGAGGTCCTGACTCAAACATGTATATTGGGGCTGTAGGAAATGCAGAAAGAGGTTCCTGCCAAGCCTCCCTGTAACCTCCTGCATGTTTTACGTGAAGTGACTTGAGTAATTTAAGGTGGGTATACGTGGAACACAGGCCCCAGATGACGTCAGCAGAGGGCAGTCTTTCAATCACGCCCCTCTGGGCGGGATTACAGCACTCGTAGTCGCCCATTACGGTGACTACATGCCCCCAGGACCGTGACTACATATGCCCACATGACTACTTGCCCGAATTACCATACAACGAGGGACTTTATAAAAGATAGATTACAGTCTAATCTAGGAGGGCACGGGAGGGTACAGGGGTATGTTTTGAAAACATGCTGGGGGATGTAGCAGCACGTTTCCTTATCATTAAGTGCATTTTCGTTGTGATTGGTTCCCTTTAATTAACTCTGCATGTCAGTGAAAACTTTATTTTAAAAATATATATATTTTTTTATTTAGTAAGGTGATGAGACCAAAAATTATGCAAGACCAGGAATGTAGTTATTTATTTAAGACTTTTTTTTGGGTGGGGCAATTTGATTTTGTAATGCTGGACATATTTTTATTACACTTTTATTTTACACTTTTCAAGGCTCATAGGGGACTAGAATAACTCCACACACACACACACACACACACAAACACACAAACCTCTGGATAACAAGCATTTCTAGCTTTAGGCTATGTTCCCACAATGTAAAAGTAGGAGCTAATAATGGCCGTTGTTGCAAAACATGGGGTGTTATTAGTGATCATGAAAAAAAGGTCTATTTAAACTTAGTTGCGATGAGCAGGAATAAATGATGGCTATTGGCAAGGGATAGGTTTAAATAAATCAAATACACACTATATTCTATAAAAAGCTATGGGAAATCATTCTATAGAAACGTCTGTACATTAATTCGCCACAAAAGATTATGACTGATCACAAACCACAACCTACGACCACAATTGTGGAAGACTTCCAAATAAATAGAAAATAGTTGTCTTGTGAAAGACTGAATCATCCCAGTGCATCTGAATCCTGCCCTGATTACTAACTGTAAGTTGGATATGGCACTGTGATTCAAACCCGCTCAAAATTGGGAAACTTTATTATGTGCTGCAAATGTAATAAACAAGTGCCATTCACCCATCTCGCTCCAACACAGCTACCACTCCTGACGTCATGGCCCCATAGGAACTGCTCACTGAGTCGGGCCAGTGGCTGATTGGCTGAATGGGCCATGATGTCACAGGCACCAGGAAACCAGCAGGGGACTGGGAATGGTGGCTGTACTGGACCAAAATCAGTGAGTGGCACTTGTTTGCAGCACGCCCTGCTGCCCAGCATTTTTTTTTTATTTTGCCCAGACTACCCCTTAACAGAACCTATGGCAAAAATAATTTTTTTAACACATAGAATACAAACAAAACACTACAACTAAGAGGCAAAAAGATAATAGGCAGTACTACATCCAGCTATGTATGTGTGGCTGATAGAGAAATAGAACTCCTCTTAACTGACCACAATGAAGACAGAATCTCTCTACTGAATGATGAGATATTACTGCTAACACGCATCGAATGGATTGCACAAGAAATGGGCTTACTGGAACACCAATTTAGAAACTAATGGAAAGAGTGCATTTCATCTCTGTGTTCTCTTCACAGGCACAAAGAAGGGATTTAACAGACAAGTCATGAAATTGTAGAATGCACTTTTAAAGAAAAAGTACTACAACACAAATAACATAAAGGCTATGCTCACACATAGTACTTCGGTCAGTCTTTTTTTCAACCTAAACCAGGAGTGGAGCTGACGGGGCAAAATTATAATGGAAAGATTTAGAGTTTCTGTGTTTTCAACCAGCTCCTAGTTTTTGTTTAAAAAAAAGGACCAAACTAAAAGACTGACGGAAATACTATAGGTGAGCCCAAAAACTGGAAAATGTAGTTTTTCCTGGGAGCATAGTAACAAAATAGTATTTGGAACATTTTTCAAAAGACTTTTGTGCCAGGTAAGCATTAAGGAGGATCTGTAGCCCCCCCCCCCATTCAATGTTACTCCTTTTAAATAGCTTAGGGTATTCTGTTTACACACCCTGTTACAGTTTGTTGATATGCCCTTCCATTCCCAAAATATGTGAGTTTATAGTTTGCCTGACCATCCGGTTAATAGTCAGATGGGTGTGAACTTAATTTTAACAATGGGAGAAAATATAAGGTAATGGGTGTGATTATACAGTCAAGGGGTATGAATGTTTTAATGAATGGGTGTGTCTGCCTAATTATTCCCCTAACGATGTAAATACAAAATATTTTTTGCAAATACAATCATTTAGCCAACTTGCCCCTATTGTCAGCTTTTGTCTAGGTTTTTAAGAGCAGTGTTGGTCAGTAACAAGTACAGTGTTACCTTGGTTTAAGAGTAACTTGGATTAAGAGTGTTTGCAAGAAGAGCTTACAGTTTTTTTTTAAATTGTAACTTGGTTTAAGAGCATTGCTTTGGTTTAAGAGGGGAGTGGGGGACGGGCATGGTCTGCATAGAGGGGTCTACAGCCCTGTACTCTGACCCAGGAAGTCTCTCACCTTCCATATAATAGCACATCCACTTCAGGCTGGGGCTTGCATTAGGGGACAGGACTGTGGAGGTAATCTCTCCATAGCTGTAACCCCTCTCTCCCCAGACAGAGTGCTGCATTTATGTGCCCACATATACTCTGCTCATGCTCCCTGCAGTCTCTGTCCACCCTTGTGTTTCCCATCCTTTCCATTACTGTACAGTAACCTATAATATGACATATTCGACTGTTTCTAAATGTTTGTTTCATTTGCTTTACATGTTATTCAGAATAAAAAAATCATTATTTTTGAGGTGTGGAACCAATTGTCTGCATATCAATTATTTCTTATGGAAAAACTTGCTTTGGTTTAAGAGTCACTTGGGTTACAAGCATGGACCCGGAAAAAATGATGCTCATAATCTAAGTGAATTTAATATCGATCACATTTTAAAAAGCAATTTTTTGAACTGTGCCAATGGAAGAATAGACCACAACTGGACTTCGCATTGCAGATTTGGTTGTATAGCCAATTTCAGTAGGTACAAAGGAATTAAGAAATTACCAAGAGTACAGACAGATATTATATATATATATATATAATTGCAATGATTTGCAAAATGCTAAAATGAGGAACAAAGCAAAGTAAACAATTACAAACAATGCATTTTAGATAAGAATGCAAGACTAAATTTGACCTGAAGTATAATAAAAAGACACTATTATAAAAATGGTTGATACAAGACAGGGCCTGTATGACAAGAGCAGTCATGGGGTTAAACATTTTCTGGGAATGTTGGATATGCGTATAGAGCTACTTTTACTGACAATAAACAGACCCAAACATAAAACTTTACTACAATACTTATGAGCTTCTCACACAGCTGGGGCTATGCCCGAAACATATACCATATTTCCAGCATATAAGATAACCCCCAACTTTTCCAGTTAAAATATAGAGTTTGGGATGTACTCGTCATATAAGACTGCCGCTCTTCCAACAAACACCAAATAAAAATTAATAAAAAACATCAGACAGCAGGGAGATCTGAGAGGTAAAGAAGGAAGTGCAGTAATACCGGCAGGATAAAATGTCAGGCCAGGCGGGTGAAAGAGGTGGGCAAAGCGCCACTCTACCATATGTCTTTTCCATACACCGGCTGCCTGCTGCTTGCTTTGTCCTTCATACGGTTGCCACATAGAGCGGAGATGCGGATGTTTTTTAGCTCCCCCCACTGTATGCGGCAAGCACATATTCTCCAGTCCGGTTAGATAATTTTTCAGCACCCACCCTATAAGAAGATCCCTGACTTTAGAGAACATTTTCCTGGGTTAAAAAGTAGTCATAGACGCTATTATACGAGAATCTATATCAATATACACAGACAACAGTTAGATTATATCTAATACAGACAAAAAAATTCCCATTATGCTGTACAGACTAGAAACCCTGCCTACTTCTATTTCAGCCATTAAACAGATCATAGTAATTTCTTCCTTAGGCTAGGTCCACACTACGTTTTTGCAATCCGTTTTTTTCATCCGTTTTTTGCAAAAAAAAACAGATGCAGATAAAAACACATCAGTTTTTTACGTACACAAAATTAGGTCAGCTACGTTTCTGTGTATGTTAAAAAAAACACTGATGCCCTTTGATCCGTTTTTTTTTTTTTATAATGGAAGTTAATGGAAAAACATCAAAATGGATGCACACAACTGCATCTGTTTTTCATAGTTTTTTTTTTGCAAAAACGGATGAAAAAAACTGATTGCAAAAACATAGTGTGGACACAGCCTTAAAAAGACAATTAGCAAAGTCTCTGAATTTGGATAAGCAAGTATGTAAATGTAAATTTTTCAGGAAAGAGAGGGGCTAAACAGCTAGTCATCATGCAGGTTTTCTGACAGATTTCACTCTGAATGGGGCAGCATGCACTATATGTAAAAACATACAGGCGGCAGAACTGGATTTATTACTGCAATAATAAAAATGCATTCGAGATGTGTCTACAGGTTTTAATGCAAACACTTTATATACATTGTTCAGCATTCTACGAAAGACAGCTGCCATGCACAATTGTAGAGGTGTCGTAAAAATATTGGTTCCTCTGTCTGCAATCACATAAAGAGAGAGCTCAATAATCCATAAATGCATTTGCAATTTCAATGTTATTTACAGCTGTCAGATTTGAAACAATAACGTTTAACATACAAAGTCTTAAGAATTAAATAATGAAAAATGCATGTGTGATTTACACCTATAAAATGATAATTATATATTAATAGGTACACAATATACTAATATACTCCAAATATGATTTATTTGTTGTAAGTGTCTAATTCTGACACCTATAGTGCTACGGTAGACAGTAGAGATGGAATTTATGAAATGGTTATTGAGCGCTATGAAATGGGATTTTGTAATCCTATTATATTTCACAGCATCTTCTGATGAAGACCTGAGCTGAGTTTGCAAGTCGCACTTCAGGTCTCGATTTAGATTTAAAGGGCAACTCCAGCAAAATTCTTTTCTTTCAAATCAACTGGTGTCAGAAAGGGCCAGA
Source organism: Dendropsophus ebraccatus (assembly GCF_027789765.1). NCBI lineage: Eukaryota > Metazoa > Chordata > Amphibia > Anura > Hylidae > Dendropsophus > Dendropsophus ebraccatus. The sequence goes on from NW_027210469.1 coordinate 16,995, forward strand.
GATATGTAATTTACTTCAATTAAAAAAATCTCAAATCTTCCAGTACTTATCAGCTGCTGTATGTCCTACATATCTATGTCTACGTCTATGACATGCAGCAGCTGATAAGTACTGGAAGACTTGAGATATTTTAATAGAAGTAAATTATAAATCTCTAGCCCTTTCTGACCCTAGTTGATTTGAATAAATTTTTTTTGTTGAGTTGTCTTTTAAATTGAATACATAACACATACATAATACATACATGCCTTTGATCAACATCAAAAGCAGTCAAAGTGGCCAATCCATACTTGTGGCAATGCCTGCTACTGCCGCTCATCCCCTTTTTAGCTAGACATTCCTGGAAACCCTTTAAGAGTGCCTTCACACGTACCGTATCCGCAGCGGATTTCGCGTATCCAGTGCCTTTAATCACTATGAGAGCACATATGTGAGTTAACCCCTGCCGAGAGCATACATTACCTGCTCAGCGACACGACTGCATGTGAGGCTCCTGGCTCCGGTTCCGCTCAGCCAATCAGTGCTGCCATGCACTGATTGGCTGAGGAGGACCTATGGGAGCCTCACATGCAGCCACGGGGCAGAGCAGGTAATGTATGCTCTCTGCAGCGCGCTGCGGGCGGCCAACTCACATACTCACAGCGGGATGTCAATCCCGCTGTGAATATGTACTCTCATAGGGATAAAAGGCACTGGGTCCGCAGCGGATTTTGCAGCGTGAAATCCGCTGTGGATCCGGTACGTGTGAAGGCACCCTTAAACATTTTGGTATTTTTACTAGGATTTCAGTTAATTGTTACTTTATACAGTGCTGAAAAACACCTGTTTTTACTGAAAACCATCAACAATCAGGCTGGATTCAGCTGGCAAAAGGTAGTATATGGCTTTATATGCATGCTAGTTTTTCCAGGATTAGAAACACAAAGTTGCTTTCTTCCAAAAATAGCGCTAAACCAGCTCTGTTCACTATAATAAAAATGAGGTGAAGTACCACAAACAAACCGAGGACAAGAGTGGTGCTGTTTATGGGGAATAAAAAAAAGGGCAGCCATGTTTTTCTAATCCTGGATAACCCCCTTTATTTTTTTGCTCATTAACATGAAGCACTTAGGATGGATCCATCAACATATTCAAGTAATAACTATGAAATCCAAACTGTCTCATGACTCAAGTCATGACTATTATGACATAAATTATGTATTTACTTTATACAAACCATCACAGTTGTTTTTAATATTGATTATTGTGAGGTTTTATAAAGGTCTCAATGTGTCCCCAGTTTCTTTAAAAGTTTAGACCAGTTGTAGGTTAAAAAATTATACTGTACAAAAAAACACCCCATAAACCAAGCAGACTTAGAGCCAGTTCACAGCGACACACCATTACATATTGAAAGTAGTAAAAACAAACACCAAAACAACAAATCCATTCCCAGCAGCTTGTTGATAGCTTCCAGGTATCAGTGGGATATTTTTTCTACACTCCATAGCATATAAAATATCTGAGAAATAAGTCTTGAAGATTACAAGATCCTCATTCTACACAAGCTATGATGATATTATTTATATGAGTGATGACAATCTCTGTATAAAGCTTCGGAACACGCTGGCGTTATATAGGCAACAGGAAATGAAATATTATCTTGCAGCTTTGTGGATAATATTTATTATACAAATACAGTTTACAATCCTAAAATTATATTTTCATACGATTTAATTTCAACTACTATAGGGCATCATTGATAAAGGATTGAAAGGTCCCATTATTGTTGGTAGATTAAAATAAACAGGTAAAATAGCAATTAAAAGACTTATTAGCTGTGTAGTATTCTAGAATGTGGTGGTAGAAAACCAAGAAACATGGCAAGAATAACTATGTAGCCAATTGTAGGGTATGGAGAAGTGTAAAGCTCGTTGTAATTCCATTTAGAGTCTGTAGAGGGAGCTAAAGTACATATGAAAGTCATAACTAACCTGACATGATGACAACAATGGGAAGAGGTTTTCACATGCACGAGTGTCCTTACATTCATCTCTGAATAATAAATCAAACAAAACATCCTAAATATCTCGCAAGGCTGTATGCCAGAGTGTTACATATTCAACCAACATATTTGAATAACTATTGTGCCATCACATATTCCAGTCATGGAGCTTAAACATTTCTGCAGAATTTATAATATTCAAGGTCAAAAGAGGAGAGTAATGCTCTGAGCTTATTGTGCATACAGGTTCATTCTAAAAGAAACCCACAGCACATTTACTTGCTGAATTTACATGCGTATGTAGCTAGAAAACACCACTTCTATTCTGGAGGATTCCACAAACCCCCTTTTTTGTCACATTAGTATCACAGTTATACTAGATCTGCAATCGTTCCCTCTCTTCTAATGAAGTGATGCTGTGCTAAGAAATCTATCAGATATTACAAGAATATAAAATGGTAAAAGGAAGGAATAATTAACCTCATACCTATAATTTGCCTTAAAAATGCTTTAGACTTTGCATTTTTAACATTGACAACCACTCTCCATTTCATTGAAAAGAAGGGATAGTTGTTAACATTGGCAATAATTTATTAAATCACAAAATCTCGCCAAAGCTGAGCTGTAACCTAAAGCTGCCCATACGATGCCCAATAGATGGTTCCCCAGATAGATGAGCGCTAACGCTATACTGATCCTTTCCATTGTTGCACCATGTTTTATTATTTAATCCCACTCAGAAACAATCCAACCCTTAGGGTATGTTTACACTAAAGAATTTCTGCGGAGACTTCAAGCAGATTCCGCTGGGCAGCCTCCGCTTGAAGTTCTGCCCGTTCCATAGACTATTTGCTGTCGGATTCCACTGTCTGCCCAAAGAGTTGACATGTGAATTCTTTTGGCGGACAGCAGAATTTGCCAGCAAAAATCATTAAGTCTATGGAACAGGCGGAACATCAAGCGGAGACGACCCGGCGGAATAAGCTTAAAGTCTCTGCAGAAATTCCATAGTGTGAATATATAATGAGCATATTGTACTACCCAACATGTAAAGAACAAGACCACTGCTGATGGAATAGATGTAAGAAACAGAGGCTTTTCACTAACAACATAACAAGTTCATACATAAGTGATTCATAGGTTCCAGAGACAACAACACTCTTGTCTCCAGTTCAGGTGGACGAAAGGAAAAATAGCTGACAGCGAAATGGTCAGAAACCTATTTTCGGTATCCACACTTTTGTATATATTGTGACTGAAACCTCCTTGTAAGGATAATATTTACACAGTGGCTTACAGGGAGAAAACACACATAAATTGAAGGTTTTCTTGCTGAACGTACAGCATATGGATGGCACCAACTGAGTTTTTATCTTCAAAACAAGTGGTGTGGCAGCATACTTTTTATTGATCCAACCTAACAGTCAACTGTGCAGGACGCCCGCTTTCTAGCACCTTCCCACCTCATGACTTAGGTCACAACACCCCTGAACCCCTGTTCTGCTGCACACTATTCCGCCTGTTCTAAGGCTCACATACTTCTCCATTGGCCTGAAGGGCATTGGCCCCAAAACGTCAAATGGGGCTACAGTGCTTCAGGTTCGGGCTACAGCTACATATATTACTGTTGTCTGCCTGTACACAGTCGCTTGTTGGCTTGGATCGATAAGAATTTAAAATGCATTTATAAAAGCCAACCTCCTAAGTGCTGACTCATCTCTATGCATATTACATAGCGAGCTGTTGTCAGTTTAGTAGCTTTTATTCTCAGTATATTGCATCAGCATCCACCACATTGAAACTGAACAGTGAACTCTTATAAACCCGCTTGTCAGACACAAAAGCATTACAACTGAATTGTTTAAGCAATGAATAACCATGACCCAATATTGCCAGTTATGTGGATCTGGTTATAAACCCCTATATGTCACTTATGCCAAGACCTGGAGAACTCCCAGAAAAACCACTGCTGTCCACTGCAGTAGACCATTAAGAGAATTGCAGCACTTTGCATAAAGAGTTTTTATTTGAAAAGTAAAGCGCCTAATGTCCCCACTTGGGCAGGGACACACCAATGCTTTGATTCTTACAGCCATTGCGTTCCTAACAAGGCTCATTAGACGCAAGTGTGCAGCCAAATACACTACTGGACTGCTGCCACATCCTGGCACAAGTCCTGGTACACAGCAATGACCTGGCAGCATCTCTACCAGCTTTCTCCTCTTCTCTGTCCCTTTAAAACTCCAGCTGGCATCCAGTCATTTGGAACCTAATCCCGTTAGCAGCCCACAACTACAGCTGAACAGAAGCAGATTTGCAAAGTGCTGGAAGAATAGTTTACTTTAACAATACAATTCCACTGGCACAAATAAAACGTAAAGAACATTCCCGCTGCTGCTCTAAGTGAAGTGTCAACAACTGATTAAAATAATCCATGTTCCAGCCATTCCACAAGCAGCGCGGGGAAGGCCAATTAATACCCTGAAAACTTTTACATCCCTTCTCAATATGCCATAAAGCATAGCCTCCATGTGTGGACAGGACGGGAGGTTAAATTCCAATTAAAATGCCCTGTGATCAGCTATTTCCAGTCACTTGGAATTAAAGCACATGACTGAGGTCATGCTGAAAAGCACAACTGGGGAAGTTTAGTTCTCATACAAAACATACACGAATGCAAATACAAAATATAGTAGTTCTTTTTATATTTTAGAAATGTAGGGATGGGGTCACAAAGAAAGCTAAACTGATGCGTTATGATAAATGAAACATTTTAAATGGACAATGATTTCTTTTAAAGGTATAGTTTGAGAGATATAAACTCCCTAATACCATATGTGCCTTTTTTTATTTTTTTTATAACCATTTGCCTTTTGTTACGACCTGCTTTTGGGCATCCATCCACTAGGTTGGTTCTCTCATGCTCAGTTTAGTTGCAGTCTCCTGATCTGTTTCATTAGTACTGGCAGTTGGTTTTCACTTTATGTGCAAGCAAGGTGGGTTGTGGGTAAGTGTCTGCACTACCAGCTGATGCCCATACAAGCTTTAAAGGAGTACTCCAGCGGACTAAAAAAAAAGAAGAACACAGACACACACACACAGCATATATACTTACCATCCCTCCAGTGACTATCGCTGCTTGAATCTCCTGCCGGCCGCATCCCTGTCGGCCATCTTCAGATCTCCCTCACTTCCGGGTTGCGGAGCAGTAAATGGAAGAGAAAAGGCTGCATGTGCACCAGCAGCCTTTTCATTGCCTGGAGCACATCATATGACTTCCAGCTTGCTCAGCCAATCAGGGCTCAGCAAGCTGCAAGCCATGTCATGCACTCCAGCCAATAAAAAGTCTACAGCAGCCTTTTCTCTCCCATTCACTGCTGTGGAAGGACACCGAAAAAGAAGAAGACCACCCCCGCCCCCTGCTCCGATGACATTGACCCAAGATGGCGCCCGGGAGAAGAGGACAGGGGCGACATATATTTGGTATCTATACCAAGGGGGGGGGGGGGGTCAGGAACAGATAGCTTATTTACACACATAAGAAGTTATATAACTTTGTAACGTGTGTTAATTAAGCTTAAAAAAGAAATTGCAGGAGTACTCCTTTAAGAGAGCTAGTTGTGGCCTGTTTTAGTAAATACTTGTATTCCCCATGAAATAACACTTCTGGAACATCCGTTTTAATAATCTGTTTTTCTATTGACTTCCATTATAAAAAAAAAAAAAAAAAAAAAAGGATAAAAAAAATGTGGTTAACCACGTTTTTGTGTATGTTAAAAAAAAAAATGATGCACACAAATGCAACCATTTTTCCAATCTGTTTTTCGTAAAAACGGATGAAAAATGGATTGCAAAAACGCAGTGTGGCCCTAAGCCTAAAGCTGTATTCCCACGTTCCATGTTCCTCACGGAACACGGACGTGGAATGCCTTTAACGGAGTCTCCCCCGACCAGACAGCATCTGTAATTAGATGCAGAGAGCGGGGGAACTGTACAGATATGCGGCGCACTGTAATGACAGCACCACGCGGCTGATTCATTACAGCGCGGTGCATATCTGTACAGTTCCACCGCTCTTAGCATCTTATCACAGATGCTGCCCGGGTGGGGGGAGACTCTGTTGAGGAACGTGGGAAACAGAGGAATGGTGCTATAAATATGTAATCCATGCACCAATTTCATGGGCATTGTACATATGTGCTGAAGCAGACAAGTCAGGATTGGTGACAGGTCTCATTTAAGGGGCTTTGCCAGGTAATACTTATTGTTGGCCCATTCTCAAAAAAGGTCTTCGATATCAGTCTGATACTCAGCGCCCCTATAGTTCAGCTGTTTGCGCTGATAGTATACACAGCGAAACAGAGCTGGAAGCAGACAGCTTCATCCACTGTGTAGTGGCCAAGACTAGTCACTGCAGCTTAGATCCAATTCCCTTCAAAATCTTTAGTGCCATCGCTATTCAACAGTATGGAGGTCTGGGGTATATATTATATACAGTATATGGCTACCCAAAGTTTGACTTATTTTATAAACTACTGTGCCCAAATGACTTGTGATAGCTTTCTGCCATCTCATATCATAGTCTCTAGCCACATTAGGTAAAGTTATGGTGCGTTTACACAGACAGATTTTTCTGACAGATCTTGGAAGCCAAAACCAGGAACAGACTATAACAGAGAACAGGTTATTAAAGGAAACACTGAGATTTCTCCTCTTTTCTAATCCATTCCCTGGTTTGGCTTAAAAAATCTGTCAGATAAATCTGTCTGTGTAAACGCAGCATTAGCTGGGTCACTTACTATTTAGTATTTGTAAGCTTTTTATTTATGGTATAAGTCTGTTTGCTTTTGTATACCTTACAATCATTTCTATCATAAAAAAATATCTGGCATATTTTGTCAGCTTCCCTGGTATATTTGGAAAAACTCCATGAAATTTATTTATTTATAAAATGATTGTCCTACAAACACATGACTTGACTATATAGTAGTTAGCAAAGTATATACTAAAGGTCCCCAAATGCAGCATGTCTTTAGACAAGAAGAATTATGTTGTGGTATATTTTCATGTTTGGGGAAACACTGCATTTAAAGCCAATGTCAAGTATATTCAATTACCTCATGGTGTCAATGTGTTATTGCAGCCATACAGAACAACTGGCATGCACACATACTTGCAGGCTTTTAACATCTGCTGGATACCATATAAACGTATTTATAGTAGGATATTTATTCATTATGTAAATCTTATCCTATGTTTAGCACTATTGGCACTGCAATGTAGTGGGTAAGAAAGCTGCCAAGGAAGTCAGCAGACTTTTATTCCACATTATATACAGTAAGCTTTTTGCAAGATGCCAGGCAGCTTTATAAATTCCATTTTTAAATAAAGTGGGGAAACCTCTGGGTAGCAGGGGCATGGTGGATTCATCACATTGCTAGCACAATGTAAATTATTACTACAATGCTTATTATCAGTCAGTAAAACATTCCTAAAGCCTATGTCCAGGAGTGAACCCTTCCCAGGTGCAATAAATAATATATAAGATAGCTGCACAGAAGGCCAGCTACCAGTTTGTAGAGCATATATTGATTACAACATGCCAGATATTTTTTCCTTAGGAACATAAACCCCTACCAAGTGTTTAGCAACAATCTCTCCTCATCCAATATATGTACACTTAGTCAAGCTGAACATACATGTGTATGAGGGAAATGAAAGAGACAGATGTTGACTGGTAGCTATCTGAAAGGTATGGTCAGCTTGAGGCTATGTTTCCAATATGAGATCTAAGTGCAAAATGGCAGCTATTTATTGATAATGAGAGCCTATCGCCATTATCATTATACAACCGCCTTTTGTCATTAAACGATGGCCCGTTCCTGTAGTGGGAGCGTCGCCTTAGACTGCCAGCATATGTGGACCTGTAGTTAAAGGAGAAGTCCAGCGAAAATTTTTATTTAAGTATTGTATTGCCCCCCCAAAAGTTATACAAATCACCAATATATAATTATTACAGGAAATGCTTATAAAGTGCTTTTTTCCCTGCACTTACTACTGCATCAAGGCTTCACTTCCTGGATAACATGGTGATGTCACGACCCGACTCCCAGAGCTGTGCGGGCTGTGGCTGCTGGAGAGGATGATGGCAGGGGGACACTGAGGGACATGGGACACTGAGCACCCCCTGCCATCATCCTCTCCAGCAGCCACAGCCCGCACAGCTCTGGGAGTCGGGTCATGACATCACAATTGTATCCAGGAAGTGAAGCCCTGATGTAGTAGTAAGTGCAGGGAAAAAGTACTTTATGTGCATTTCCCATAATAAGTGTATGTTGGTAATAACTTTTTTTTTTGGGGGGGGGGGGAGGGGGCAATACAATACTTTAATAAAAACTATCGCCGGACTCCTTTAACTACTAGTTGTGTGAAATAGAACATTCCACTATGACCTGCTCTAGTTTATATAGCTCCCCCTCCCCTCAGTTCTCTATATGTCATATATATGGAAACTGAAGATGAGCAACAAACCCAGCAGACAGAATTATGGTTCCCCAGCTTCAGCTGGACACTGCTAATAAACACATATATGTTAGAAAAGATCTGGTAAATTATAGGCCTACACTTTTATCAGAACATGTGTGCCTGAGGTCTATGGGTATCTGGCCGTTCAGAAAATGTGACATAGAATAATAATTGCTATCCATTAATTGTTAAAGGAGAAGTCTGGCGAAAATTTTTATTAAGGTATTGTATTGCCCCCCAAAAGTGATACAAATCCCCAATATACACTTATTACGGGAAATGCTTGTAAAGTGCTTTTTCCCCTGCACTTACTACTGCATCAAGGCTTCACTTCCTGGATAAAATGGTGATGTCACGACCCGTCTCCCAGAGCTGTGCAGGCTTTGGCTGCTGGGGAGGATAATGGCAGAGGAACACTGAGGGACACAGGGCACTGGAGGGATACTGAGCATCCCTCTGCCATCATCCTCTCCAGCAGCCACAGCCCGCACAGCTCTGGGAGTCGGGTCGTGACATCACCATTTTATCCAGGAAGTGAAGCCTTGATGCAGTAGTAAGTGCAGGGAAAGAAGCACTTTATGTGCATTTCCCATAATAAGTGTATATTGGTGATTTGGATAACTTTTGGGGGGCAATACAATACTTTAATAAAAATTTTCGCCAGACTTCTCCTTTAAGTTAAAAACACTAATCTAGTTCTCCTGGTTAGATGAATGATGACTTGTGCAGTTGCCATTATGGCAGAAACAAACACCTTTAGTAAACAGACATTAATTTGCACTTACTTTATTGTAGATTGAATAGAAATTGATGGTGGAGGGGGAGAAAGTCGAGGAGGCACATCATACTCTTCCATTAGAACATTTGATAAAACCTATTAAAAAAAACATAATATAGGCTAACAAGCATGTTTCTCCATAAAAAACATATATATTAAAACTAGAATAGATAAAGTAAGAAGTAAATAGGTCAGCACAGCAACCAGCATCTTTCATAGTTACCAGAAAATGCATTGTGTTGTCTTCTGATACCAGCAACCTTAGGGTGCGTACACACGTACAGGATCTGCAGCAGATTTGATGGCGCAGATTTGCTGCAGATTCAAATCTGCTGCAGATCCTGTACGTGTGAACGTACCCTTACACACAAAAGGAAACAAGATCCTTACCCTAACATTTTCTGCGGGTAGATCATGATGCTTATGTTTGTGCACAAATCTTGGCTCTGTACTCAGATGTCTGATATGTCTCCCATTTAGAACAGAGTTAGCAGTTTTTCCAAGTTTAGGAGAGCTATCAAGTGTTATACGACATGTAGCTAAGTGACCAGCACCAGTAATGTCTCTTGGACACCAGGCTTCGAGGGGCATTGGCTGGTCTCTACAAGGCACATTTTCCATGTGATGCACGTGTCTACACATTCGACTGTCAGGTGGTATCGGAGGTGGTCTCTCTGGTGGGGGAGGGGGTTCTCTTAAAGGAGGCGGTGGTGCAGGAAGAGGTTTATCTTGTTTTCGGACCATACAAGGTGATGACTAAAAAAGAAAACATTATATTAACATGCTAGGTAACACTAGTATTTATTCTAAACAAATATAGGTCTATATCCTGTTATGTTAACATCCAAAATGGCAAAGCCAGCGCTATTTATCGTTTTTTCTAATCTTGCAAAGGATTCAACATAATAATGTTACTTGAGGCAGTGATACATGGCAACTTTGTCGAAGCAGGATGGTGCCACGCAGGCCTGCTTAACTTGTGTGGCATAGGACAATTGCATGGAAATGATACAACCAGTGAAATTCAATGTAATGTAGAAGTGGCCTGTCCTATGTCAACGCTACCAAACGTTACGCTAACAATAGCAGCCAATATAAGCCTAATATAGAAGCAAGTCGTCAACTTCAAAACATCAGGCAAAACTTTGTTCTAGGAAGTTAGGGGTGAGGGCAAACAACCACTTATGTAGAGCTCCATGTAGCTTATGTAGCTTTTCATGATGTCTATTGAGATAAAAAGAGCTGAAAATACTACTATCGCAGATTTATACGGTATTAAAGGGAGTGCCTTCAACTACTTACTACATACAATAAGTTACTGACAGCGCAATATGTTTCTCACCCCTTTTGAAGTTTACCTTTGGTGACCCCGTAGGACTGGCACAAGGGGAGCGAGCCACTCCTTTATGAATTAGATCCAGTCGAGGAGGAACTGGTGGTAGGTTAAGGTGAGGGATCGGTACAATGTCAGGGGGAGTTTTTTTCCTTTGGGAAAGGGGAGAAGAACCTGGAGAGGTCACTGGCGAATTCTGTCTTTCATTCATCTGGAACAGAAAAGTCATTACTAATATTACACATAATACACACACACATATATATAATACACATGTATATATACACTGTGTAATCAAGAATAAAAAAATAAAAATCTGTGCACAACAATGTAACATCCGGTTGCTTTATTGAACACAAACATGGTATCTGTGACTATTACCTTAGGCAGCACTGCTAAGGGGCTGGAGCACATGATATCTACTTATTTATGTACTTATCCTCTTTCATATCAGGTTCATTGGCAGTTTAGTTCCTTGGTATATTGTGAGGTATACTTGAATATGTATGCTTTAAAATGATTTAATATATTATAAAGCGATTACCTTTTTCACACAGGCAAGTCGGTTCATTATCAAGCATTCTTCCCGCTCATCATCTTCATCAAAATCCAGCATGGGCGTGCATAAATCAAAATTACTACTATTCCTGTTCTCATCTCTTGGATCAAAAGGATCAACAATAATTGGTTCTGTACCCTTGATTTCACAACGACAGAAAGGACATCCCTGTCCATCAGATTCCTGGAAAAATAAAAAATCTAAGTCTTAACCTGTTGTATTTATGTACATTTCTTGCTCTTCACAAAAAAAAACAAAAAAAAAAAACATTGAAGCATAAACAACAGAAGCAAAACAAGCAAGACAAGGCCGACCCAGGTGAGGTAGGTGCACATATTGTTAACTGGAAATTTTTCTACTACCACTGATAATACTATGCATGATCTATTTCTAGAAAAGCACTGCAGAGTTAGGTTAAATTTCATAGCTTGATTTTTTTTCTTAATTCAATAGTTCTACAGAGAATTCTGTCTGATACACAGCATTAGATGGAGCATGATGAGCATTTTGTTTCTTAGTGAATATTCTGCATGGATTTACCTTTGTGTTGTGATATGTATGGCACCACTGAATGGCAGAGAAATCATAAACTAGATCTAGGTTTATAAGGATCCCAAACATTAACACCTATTTGTGCATAAGGTCTATGTCTTTTACTATGAAAATAAATCCATATATAAAACAAAATAATAAAATCTACTAGCAAATGTAACACAATAAACCAATACAGATAGTAACCAAATCCATTGGGGGGGGGGGGGGGGGGGGGGGGGGGGGCGGGGGGGGAGATTTATCATGCTGCGGGGGTTTTGAGACCTTTTACCCTCTATGATGGTCATGCCAAGGAGGCAGAGAGGGGGCGGAACTGTGAGTTTGACTGCCTACGAAATGGGCTTGGTCCCTGTGTGTGCCAGATTTTTAAAATTGTATGCATTTTATGCCTGCACGCCTATGTAAACTTGCTGAAATCTATGTCAGCTCCAAGCTGTTGTAGATTTAACTGGGGGCACATTGCAACACTGATGCACTGGGATTTATGTGGAGGTTTTTATTAAGACCAGTTTTTTATATGACAGACTTATAAATAAAATCTCATTTGGCTCCTGTGTAGTTCACAATGTACTTTATTGGAAATCAGATCACTAACGGGAGATGCATAGAATGCAGATGGTGTATTATATGTAAGCAGATCCCACCCTTAAACACAATTACACTGTGCTCCACCTTCCCTGCAATTGTAATCCCAATACATACATCCTGGCCAACCAGGGCTGGCACTGGGCTGGCATCCCATAGTCTTCCAGCGGCAGAGATTTAAACAGGCATCTGCTGATGACAGGCTCCCGTGATCATATTCTCCCTTGTGATTGCTGTTTACCTACCTGATTCTACCCCCTGCTGCCCCTCTGACTGCCTTTGGTGACAATTTGAATACAGACCTCCTTGACTGACTGAATACTGATATTGCAACTGTCTCTGATGTTGTCCTTGGTATGTTTCTGGTTTTTGCTTTTGTATTCTGATTTAGCGCCTGCCATTACTGACAAGTTTGAACCAGACTGTTGATTTTTCCCTGACTGCTATGCATACTTTATAAGCATAGGGACAGTCGCCCAGTTGGAGGCTGCTGTTTAGGGCAGATCGTCCAAGTAGGCAGAGACAGTTGACTCACGTTCATTACAGGGTTCACTGTTCCTCCTCAGACGTGACAGTTGTGCAAAAATCCCTACTTCTCACTTGCAAGTACCACTCTGCTCAAAGGTCACAAACGGGTGCCGAAAAGCAATATCAGTACTCGTTTGCAGTGCCATCACAAGGTACGACTAATTGCTGGGCTGTAGGTTACTACAATATATGTGCAAAGGAATGTTTACCACCTCTTTAACTTCTTAGAAAAAGAAGAAAAGTATCAGACAGTTATGAATGTACTGTGCCAGTCAGATGGTAATGTGGGTTAATGCATCTTCCTGTGAAATCCATATCATCCATATTCATTTCCTAAAGTATAGTTTTAGAGGTCTGGGCACCCTTCTTCTGATACAGAACTTCAAATCCCCTGCATAAAAGGTCCACTCTCCTATTAACCAATATTTGTCTTTTGGATAATAGGAGAGTGTACTTATTCCTGTATTATGCCTCTCTAAAACAGCATAACATGGTGACAGATTTGTTTTATATGACAAAGCTCTGACTATCCCACTAAGAGTGGGCAGATTATTAACAGGCACTGCTGATAATCATCCAGTGTAAAAGGGCCAGTGATCAGCTGACAAACAAGAAATCTTTTATTAATCAGCTGATTGCATATTTTGTGCGGACAATAAAATCTTTGGTAGTCATCTTTCTGTGTAAATGGGAATGTGCGGGCGACTACCATGGAGGTAACAGGCTGCACAAATGATTGAGGCATGTAAAGGCTATCAGATCGGTGTTTTTTTTTATTTTTTTTGTCTTTTTCTTGATAAAATGGTCAAATAGGTGTTTTTTTTTTACCTGGTTCATAATCAAAATGCAGAGGAACCCTATATTTTGTTTTAGTTTGTATAGAGCTGTGTACTGCAGCCAGTTCTGATGAGGATATACTAGCACTAGAGATGAGCGAACCGGGTTCGGGTTCGAGTCCATCCGAACCCGATCGTTCGGCATTTAATTAGCGGTGGCTGCTGAACTTGGATAAAGCTCTACGGATGATAATCGTCCCGTGGAATTGAGTGCAACTATCAGCCGACATCGTTCATGTCGGCTGATCGTTGCAGTCGCTTCTTTTTCAACATGATGAAAAACAAGTGACTGATATAGCAGCGATCTGCTGCCGTCGCTCCGTTGAATAGGAGCGTCGGCAGCAGGCGCTGCTGTATCCTATGGGCTGCCCGGACGATCAGCGATCACCCGGGCAGCCCCCCCTGACAGTGCTCGTTTGCTCCTCTATGACGACCCGTGGAATAGGGTCATTAGTGCCAGCTGTAAAGAAAATTTGAAAACTGATATAAAGCAGCAAATTAGGAAGAACTGACAGCAGATTTGAAAAAGAAGGCTTTATTATTAGAGATGAGCGAACCGGGTTCGAGTCCATCCGAACCCGAACGTTCGGCATTTGATTAGTGGGGGCTGCTGAACTTGGATAAGCTCTAAGGTTGTCTGGAAGACATGGATACAGCCAATGACTATATCCATGTTTTCCACATAGCCTAAGGGCTTTATTCAAGTTCAGCAGCCACCGCTAATCAAATGCCGAAAGTTTGGGTTCGGATGGACTCGAGCATGCTCAAGGTTCGCTCATCTTTAACTAGCACCAATACAATACTATTAGGCATTGCTGCTTTATAACTTTCTATAGGACTTGTAAGGATGTTATAATCTTCTACCACAGAGTTTGTTGATATGTTTTCTGTCTGGATAAATTAATAAACTTATATTACATTAACCCCTTCAAGACAGAGCCCAGTGATGCACGATGTCCGGGCCTAATTAGTGCAATGTTCCTCCCCGCCTTCTAAGAGCCAAAGCGCTTTTATTTTTCCACCGACAGGGCCGGTCGTGGTGTCATTTTTTGTGCCATGATGTCTAGTTTTTGTTATTATCATATTCGTGTAGCAGAAAAATTTTGATTGCTTTTTATTAATTTTTTTAAATATATAATTAAAAAAAAAATCAGCTATCATTGTGTTTTGTCTTTTTTTCCATTTACACCGTTCACCGTGCAGGAACAATAATGTTATAATTTTAATAGAAAGGACAATTCTGTACACAAAGATATATAATATCTTTATTTATTTTTTTTCGTATTTTTATTCTTATAATAGGCAAGAAGGTATATTAAACTTTTATTGGGAGGGGGTTTATAAGGGTTTTTTAAATACTTTTTAGAAATTAAATTTATTACTTTAAAAAAACAACATATATTTTACAGTAAAATATGCAATCATTAGATTGCATATACTGATCTATGCTATGCCATAGCATAGCATAGATCAGTGTTATCGGAGATCTATGAATAGAGCCTGCCTGAAAACAGACTCTATCCATAGATGGCCGATCCCACAGGACAAAGTTAAGTGGATTACCCCCGCCCATCAGTACAAGCAATCAGGACCCCCATAGGATGACTGCGGGGTCCCGATCACTCAGTGACAGGAACTTGCCCTGTCACTGAGTACCTTAAATGACGCAGCTCCTGGGCTCCCGGGACACTGATGTGTGCGGGGCTGCTCTCACTGCAGCAGTCCCGCACACATCAAACCCTTCTGACACGCAGGGACGTATATCTACATTCCTACTGCACTGGGTATGTGCAGTCGGAATGTATATGTACGTATTACGTGAATGGGTTAAGGATTAAACTACAAAGTACATGGTGCAGAGGATGAAAGTAAGAAACCTACCTTCATCCTCAGCGCCCCGTGCGCTATAGGGAGATTTCTGTAGATTAGATTATTCTAGTTTCCCTTTAAAAATAAACTTGCCAGGCTAAAGGTTTTAGAAAATTCTGAATATTTAAAGTGATCAGTTAAATCTATTACTAAAGGCATTAGTAAAGGCAGCAGTACACAAGTATTTAGCAGACCCTATACAGCATCAGCCGCAATAAATGCAGCAACAGGTATAGCAAAAAAAGACAAAGTAACTACAAGACAACATGCCTGTTATAGACAGTAATACAGCTGATACTCCACTTAACTAGGACCAACTGATCCCCTGTCACAAAGTCTGACAAGGTCTTCAAGGTGGTAACGTCTCTAAAAGCTCCAGAAAAATGATGCAGACAGGAAAGCAAAAGGTTCCCTATATAAATTGCCAGAGGGACAACTCATTTCACCCCCCCCTCATCCTCCTGAACTAGCATTTGATATTAATCATACTAAACAATAGCAATAATCTGCTATTCCTTCTGTCTCAAGTATATTAGAGTACTGAAAAATACAAGAGGTAGGAGGTATCCATCCCTACTGTAAGGACCAAGAAGTTTCTTCTGAACATTATGCTATACTGTCAGGAGGCTGAAAATGCCAGCAAGTTAAATGGGAACTCCGAATAAGAAAAACTTGTTTTCTATTAAAAGTACATTAAATATTATATAGATGTGTCTATACAATGTATTACTGTATCTGTACAGTTCTGCCACACCGGTAGCTGATAGAAATCCAGGACGTGAAAAAAAATGGCCTCTGTGCCAATTCACATTGTCTCCTGCTCCTTCTGCTATTCCCCCTCAGGAGACAAATATTCCATGCCTCTGTCTCACATTGTGTGTGTTTGCTGATAATGCAGACAGGGGGCAGGGTGTGATGTCACAGGAGGCTTGGCTGGATCCCCCAATCCCTTGAGTAATTCACCATCTCTGACCGTCCAGAAGCAGCTGCTGCACTAATTTTACTGATTGGGATGGGTGGGGGCTATGATGATCACATGAGGGAAAGCATTGCATTCTGGGAAATGCTAAACCAGGGAGGACAGAAACACAAAACAGAGCAAAAACTCCCCAAACAAATGGATTTTTGGTAGTTTCAAAACTGGGATGGACAGGTAAGTAATGCGTTATGCTTCTGCAGAAGTTTCATTTTTTTTAACCTGTTCCTGGAGTTTCCCTTTAACATTAACAGACTATTTCTCTTCGGGTGAAGCAGAGATTGCATTAGCTACAGGTTTCTTGTGTTGTGTAAAATTAATTTCTGTAAGATGCTATTCACAGTTGAGTTCATAAAGCAAAGTGTTTGGAAATGGAGCATGTACTGTAAGTGAATACTAATAGATAATAACCAACATTGTTTGCCAACATTTTCTGTAGTACTTTACACCTTTGTATGGTTATCTCGATTGTAAACTATCAGAATATTCTAAAATAACTCTTAACAATGAAAAAGTAAATGGAATTCACAAACACCAATAACAAATCTGCTCATCTCAAGCTATGAATTCTACAATCTCAAAGTAAGATGTGTGTGTAATGTGTAATGACAGTACCTGCCAAGATGTTAGACATGAAGTACACATCAAATGTCCACACGGCTCAATCTTTACATCTTTGTCATTTTCTGCACATATTTTACAGAGCTGAAATGTTGAGCCCATTTCACAGTACAATTCATATTGTTCCTAAAAGGAAAAAAGTGTTGAAATATAAAGACAAATGATAACTGCATAATAACAATCAAGGAACTCTCTGTCTATACCCCAAATACTGGAGTTAGAGGTTTGTATTCTGGTTAGCATGGGGTTTCCCTCAGAAGAATAGCAGAAACAGAAGGTGTTAGTTCTTTCTAGGGTTGTACAAGGGTGTTCACTATGTTCTCTTTCACCACACCCACCAACAGAATCTTAATAGGACAAAACTGCATCTTTCATATTGTAATTAACAGTTTACTATAATAAATATAATAACAATTAATAATAATATTTATACCATTCCGTCACAGAAATAAAACCACCACCTGTCTAATATTGTGTAGGTCCCCTTATGCTGCATGAGACATGGGCTATACAAGATGTTAGTGGCACATTACTAACTACAATTTCCCAAACACCAGTAGCCAAGACCCTCAACATTCCTACCACCTATCCCTTAGCTGCTCAATCTGTGCTTCCTCTGCATGCTGTAATAGTACCATCCACAGGAATGGCAAAAACCTAAAGGTTCCCCAGCAGAATGCTGCCCAAAACTTAACACCGCTTCCGCAGACTTGGCTCCTTCCCATACTGCATTCTGGTGCCATCTCCTTCCCAACGCTTTAACTTTGGATGTCCAGGTATGATAGGAGTTGCAATTTTGCAACAGCTGGAAAGCAAAGGTTCCCTATCTCTGCTGTAACTATTCTGTGGCTATAGAGCAAACTGCAATGCAATGTGTGACCCATCAATAATTCTCTTTAACCTTTTTCACCAATTTGTGCTATAGTAGCACTATTATTAGACTAGACTGAGATGGGACAGCACCATGGGCAGTGATTGGCTGAGCGGGCTATCACTTTCAAGACGGGTTTGTCTCGGAAGTGGCAGCAGTTGCTGTCAGCGGGGGACCTGGAGCCATCAGCACCCACTTTGACTATTTTGTATTGGTGGTGCCCACCTGTTCTCCATTTCCATGGGGGACCTGGAGACACCCCAAAAGGACACTATGGGGAGCGTGGAGGGATAAGAATAAGATGCTTATGTTTTATAATAGGGCAGCAAAATATTAAAGTTTTCAAGTACAGGATAACCTCTTTAATGTGGTTGAAGTTTCTTCAGTTATCAAAGGATTTCAACATTTCATAAGTTTATGCAATGTCCAGGTCCCAATGAATAGTCTTTCTTGGCTTTATAGCTCAGATATCAAAGTTCTGGTGTCCTAAGATAACTCATACACTTGAGTGATTTGGAGTATAATTCATAAACCTTTTAAAAATACAATATTATGTCCAGGCGGAAAGATGTCCTCATAAACAAAAAAAACAAAAAAAATAGAAACAGAAATAAAAACAGATACCTGGGTAACTTTGATGTGATCATGTGGTGTCGGCTCACATAGACCTGTCAAGTCTGGATTGTAGCTTCGTCCATCAGGAAATAGGTAACTGAAAACATAAAAACAAGTTAATCATACGCTTATTCTGACAAATTTCATTCAGGTCAGTACACAAGTTTACACACAGTTTCAGATGGATGTTGGTCATAAATTGGCTGCTTAACTGCAAATTTCAATTTTAGGCTTTTAGATAAACAACTGAGCTGAAAATGTAAAAAAAAATGAATTCACTTCAAACACATCTAGAGATGTACAGCCTTTACAGAGAATAGCAGTTCTCTGTATATAATTCATTAGAAAAATGTGTTCTTACTGCAAGAAAAAGTGGACTTGTTATTATCTGAGAGGAGTATGTGATATAATACAGTCTGGTCTTATAGAAAAGCATAATCATTATATAAATGCACAATTCAATTTACTAGGTTTCAAGATACTGGTTTGCTGTGAGAATGCCTGTTCTTAGATTGTGATTGGACCTAAGTTAAAGAAGCACTCTGGATTTTTTTTACCAATACTATTCTTGCAGTGTCATCTGTTTCCTCCCAGCTCAGCTGCATTCATACATTTCATTACTGGAACAGGGTCATGTGATCACCAATCTGACAACCAAATAATTATATGCTCTAAAACAAGGGTGTCCAAACTGCGCCCCTCCATCTGTTGCAATAGTACATTTCCCATCATGCCTGGACAGCCAAATCCAAAGCTTTGTGTTATGTAATTCCTATGAACTGCAGGGTTACAACTAAAACCTATGAGATCCCTCTGGGCAGCTAAGACCCGTTCACTCCTGGCTCCATCTCTTTGGCAATCTCTAGGCCCCTCCCATGTATGGAATACTGCTGACTGACTGCACTGAGGTGCAGTGATATATGTGAATCCATACAAGGATTAGCTGCAGTGTTAAACAACTCACCTGATCACTACCGGTCTCTTCTGTATTCAGAATCTGTAGTGTGCCTTATGTAATGCAGCCTCACACTGCTCCTCTGTGTGTAAGAGCTGTAATTACTTACAAGGGCACAGACAAAAGCTGTTTCACATATAAATCTCTATCGGGAGAGTTAGGGGACAGAAATTCTATGTCAGTGATCTATCACTTACTGCACTTAGTCACTAATTTTCCCTACAATTTATCGTACTAAACTTTTGCTGCTTTTACACTGAAAAGTGTTTCAGCCACTAAGGGCCCTATTCCACCGGACGATTATCGTTCGGATTATCACTAAATCATTCGAATCTAAACGATAATCATTCGGTTGAAGTGCAGTTAACGATTAACGACCGAACGAGAAATCGTTGATCGCTTTATAAGACCTGGACCTATTTTTATCGTTGCTTGTTCGCAAAACGTTTGCAAATCATTTGCATTGAATAAGACGTCCTTCGGTCATTCGCAGTAGATACAAACGCAATCGCGAAGAAAAAATGATTGCAAATACGATCATAAGATTAGCGTTGCATGGTAATTAACGTTTTCAGGTCTTTTGCAATAGCGGTCGTTTGAGGATTGCCGCTCTGCTCAAGTAGTTACCAAACTCTGCCTCCTCTCATTAAAGGGATTTTTTTAGGACTAGAAAAACATGTCTGCTTTCTTCCAGAAACAGCAGGACTCTTGTCACCAGTGCAGGCGTGGTTTGCAATTAAACACCATTAACTTTAATAGAACAGAGTTGCAAAACCCCACCCAAACTGGAGACAAGTCCTTCTGTTTCTGGAAGAAAGCTGCCATACTTTCTAACACTGGATAGCCAACTATGAAACACAGGATATACATTCCCAAGGTAAATATTTTATGTAGTATACATAAAAAAATATAAAAAGCTAAAACTATAGCCTGTTACATATTGGGGAAATGGGGATCAGCATCTTGCCCTGCTCTATGCATATCTCTGAGTATCCCAGCTTCCTCAGAGGCCTATATATCTGTCCTACCGACTCCACAGCTCGGATAACTGCACCTGGTTGTCCATCACATGATCAGGACACATTTTGATAAAATAAAATAAAAATCTATTGGAGGACTGCAAGCAGAGATCTTGACAAAGAATTTTTTCAAATATACTTTGCATATCAATTAATGATTAAAGAGGTACTGCAGGCAAAGGTAAAGAGGTAGAAAATAAAGAAACAATACTTACATGTCCCAGTGCCCTAACACAGCATGTGACTGGGAGCTGTGACGCCCTCATGCCCCACGTGGCAGGTGACTGGGTGACATGACGTTGTACTGCAGGGGGAACCGGGACTGGTAAGTATAGCTTTATTATTATGTTCCCACCACTCCCTGCCCACCCTGGATTTTTATCTTTGCCCGGAGTATGCTTTTATCATCTCATTATATAAAAAACATTTCCTGAAACTATTATCTCTCTTAAATACTGACCAACTTATTAGTAGCAGAGAGCCCAGGGGATTGTCTCCTTGGCCTTTCATAATGACTGCTTCTCCTGTATCAGCATATAAAGCTACATACCACAGTAAAGAGTGGCAGTGGCATATAGATTCAGCATGCTGGTCCTGGGCTCTAATAGAAGACCTGTCATGACAATGGAGAAGGCCTCGCATTGTACCGACAGCTGATCGCCAACCCGGGTTTGCACTGCAGGGGTGCCGAATGAGTCCCTGCAGCACCAAAGATGTGTAATATAACTGTGACATGGCATCTATACAGTAGCACAACCAGCAATGGATACAGTAGATCCCTGGTGTCAATTAAAGCATTACTGTCAATTGAAATAACTTTTATTTGCAGCGGGTCACAGCAGCTAATTTAGCCAATCATTACCACTCCTGTGATTCATTACATAATGTTAAAGGAGAAGTCCAGCTCTGGGAGTCAGGTAGTGACATCACCATTTTATCCAGAAAATGAAGCCTTTATGCAGTAGTAAAAAAAGCACTTTATAAGCATTTCCTGTAATAAGTGTATATTGGGGATTTGTATAACTTTTGGAGGGGCAATACAATACTTTAATAAAAATTTTCGCTGGACTTCTCTTTTAAAGTTTGTATCTAGAATTATACTTCAAAACACAAACCAATGTGGCAATTGTCTTCTATAAACTGGCCCTAGTGTCCCTGTGTCCCAGTTAAGGTAACAAGTAGTGTTGAGCGAACGTGCCGAATGTTGGGGTTAGCTAAACCGGAATGATCAGCATTTGACTCCTGGTGGCTGGAGAAGCTGGATGCAGCCTTAGAGAGTCATAGGCTGATCCATGTTTTTCTGGTACTAGCCTAACCAGAATGTCCCCAAGTTCCCTCAACACCTGTTACTAGTTAACCTAACAATTAGTAAGTAATGCTGCGTTTACACGGAGTGATAATTCGCCCGATCGTACGATTACCGATTTCGAAGTAACTTTTTTTTTTAAATAACAATCAGCGTTTAGACGGAATGATATATCCTACGGAAAAATCATTTTGCGATTGTTTTGCGATCGCTTAAGCCTATCTCGCACATAGGTTAAATCGGTAAACGACTGTTTACACGGAACGATCTGCGGATTTTTTGCGAACGACGATATAAGAACATGCTGCAAGATCAAAATGAACGATTTCTCGCTCATCGTTTGATCATTCGCTGCGTTTGCACGTACGATTATCGTTCGAATTCGATCGTTATCGTGCAAATTGAAACGATAATCGTTCCGTGTAAACGCAGCATAACACGAATGTCACAATCTGGGCAGCGCTATGAAATATGAAGCTGTTAAACACAAAAAATAAGGGACAAATAACACAGTAATACCTTTAAAAAATGTATTTCCCCAGCAGTTATGGTAGAACGTCAGTATTTCATAATATTAGAAGTATGAAACTCTCTGTGTAACTGGCATGCTTTATAGGCTCTGTAGAAAACATAACATATAGCTTTGTGGTTTGGTTCCTTATTATCTACATCTCTGATATCAGTATTTGCCCTACAGGGCTATAGTTGGCGCTCTGTTCAGAAAGCAAATGGAAAAGAAGATAAAAGTGAAATGCCTAGCAGGTACCACTTCACAGCTCTAACTGGAGATGGATCAGTTTTTAGTTTGAATTTTTAAAGCTGTAAATTATATTTGCTATAAGCTATAGATAAAATCGCTCAAATACACATATATGGGGCTATGTTCAAAACAGCATGCTGAACTTTTTTCCTGTCAAGCTGACAGACACCTCAGTGGACTCCACTGTAGATTAATAAGGTCTGTTGGATGATGATGTCCACTAGATTCCTTATAAATGAAAACAACAATGCAGATAAGCAAGTGCTTAAAGTGACAATATATAATTTTATTCGGTTACATGACCATAACAGTGTGAACAGCAGAAGGCGTTTCGGCCATATGCCTTTGTCATCGTGCACCACCAGCTGACATGGAGTGCCGCTCTGATTTCTCTCCTTAAAGTGACACTGTCATCCCCTTTTTGCATTATGACTTTTCTACACATGTGTAATGGGTAAATTCAGCAGTTTTCATACCTTATTTTACATCATACGTCATGGTGCTTGTTCAAGTAAAAAATGATCTTTTATCATCTGTAGATTGTGCTAAGCAGGCCCCGCCCCCTCCGTGACTTTATTGGCACAGACACCGCCCCCTTGATGCCCATTGGTATAGGCCGACCTAGAGGGGCTGGGGCCTAGACCTTTAGGCTAGCCTGTTCCAATGGTTGGTGAGGGGGGCTGGGCCTATGTGTCAATGACTTCACCGAGGGGCAGGGCCTATGGCGCAGTTGCCATGAAGCCCCACCCACTTAGCACAATCTGCCAATCATAAAAGATCACTTTTTACTTGAACAAGCAGCATGACGTATGATGCAAGTATGAAAACTGTTAAATTTACCCTTTACATCTATGACAAGAATTCAGAATACAAAAAGGGGGTGACAGTGTCACTTGAAAGGGGGTGTACAGGCAAATAAAATCTTGGCAGCAGGGTTACTGCATTAACAATTGCCAATCACCTGTCCCAGTTGCCACTGCTGGTTGCCGTATATCCCAGTTCCTGTGACGGCCGCACAGAAGCTGACCACTCAGCCAATAAGTGACTAAGGGAAGACACTGCTAGCAGATAGTTCCTGCAGTGCTGTGATGTCACAGGAACTGGCAGATAGAGGAAATCAGTATAAGACAGGGAGCGGTGGTGTGACGGCTGCACTTGACTGGTACTTGTTTATTATTGTGTATTGTTGTTTATTATGTCTGTAGCACCCTCTGCCCAGTCTTTTATTTTATTTTGCCCAGTGAACCAATTTAAAACAGATCTGTCATCCCCAGATTTGCAATTGAACCAAGTATGGTAATGAGCACAATGCAACTCAAGGGTAATACAGACAGTTAAACACATGTACAATAGACCCCTCTGGTTAAGGCTTTATATGGTGACCAAGCAAAACATTGGGGCTCATTTACCAAGAATGCCTGTATTTTAAGAACTTTACACTTCAGGGTTTTTGCTTCCCAACAGATTTATTGTGTCCTATTCCCCTAAGTAATTTTGCAGGTTTTTTTACATGACAAAATTAAAACCCGGCCATCCCAGCACACTGATTTTGAAAATGGAAATTCTGTCCAAAAATGACAGCTTGTTTAAAGAATATGTGGGTTATGGCAGATTTTAAAAAGGACACACACACTTTTCGGTTTTTAAAAACACAAAATGACGGGTATGTTGGTTTTTTACAGATTTTTGTGCCACTTAACATAAGTAAATATGGTAAAACAAGAAATCAACTGGTTAAACGTGTCAATTTGATGACAGAAACACATTAGTAAATAAGCCACATTATGTCTATTAGAAGATTCTGCATTCCAAATCTTTAATCCTTTCACTGCTAAAGACGTACTTTATGCAACAAGTCATCATTTTAAATGTTTGTAAATTCTGGAATATTAGAACACGGGTCTACATAGATGTTATGCCGGGGGACAATATTGCACATCAGCAGCAACATCATTCTGGTCCCATTCCTGCTCGCCTCCATGCTGGTCCTAGGGCTTCAAGTCTTCATGTGTCTCTGCTTCCTCCTTCTGATCCCAGTTGCAATGACACCTCTGGCCACTAGGGTGACTAGTTGTCCATTAATATTTGGAAAGAGACAAATCGTTTCTAGTTTTTGTTCTGTAAATTACCATATTGAATTTTGAACAAAACAATTCAGATGCAGTTAAAGTTCAGACTTTCAGCTTTAGTTCCTCACATTTTTATGGAATCATTTTGTTTAACCCACTGAACTAAAGCATTTTTTAAACACAATCCCTTCATTTCAGGGGCTTAAAAGTAATTGGACAAATTAAATAATTGTAAATGAAATAATATTTCTAATACTTGGTTGAAAAGCCTTTGTTGGCGGTGACTGCCTGAAGTCTTGAACCCTTGAATATCACCAGGCCCTGTGTTTCCTCCTTTTTAATGTCTTGCCAGGCCTTTACTGCAGCAGTTCTTAGTTGCTGTGTGTATGAGGCCTTACTGTCTGAAGTTTAGTCTTTAAGGGTATGTTCACACTGAGGAAATTTAGCAGAATCCCACCTGCCTCAGAGTCAAACAATGTGTTTATGGGAGGGCTTGCGCGCTTCCATTCTCCTCCGCTCAAAGAATTGACATGTCAATTCTCTGAGCGGAGGTGCACGAGCCTCTTCCATAGACACATTGTTTGATGTTGAGGCAGGTGGGATTCCGCTGAATATGCTAAGTATGATCATACCTTTACAAGTAAAATGCTGCTCAGTTGGGTTGCGATCAGGTGACCGACTTGGCCATTTGAAAATAATCCACTTCTTTGCTTTAATAAACTCCTGGGTGGCTTTGGCTTTATGTTCTTTGTCATGGTCCATCTGTATTATGAAACATCAACCAGTTTGGCTTCATTTGGCACACAGTGTTCGAGCACACAGTATGTCTCTGAATAGCCCAGCTGCTTCTGTCTTGCGTCACATCATTGATAAACACTAGTGACTCGGTGCCACTGGCAGCCATGCATGCCCAACCCACCACACTACCTCGACCATGTCTAGCAGATGTTGTGGTAGCTTTGGATCATGAGTGGTACCACGTCTTTGCCATGCTTTTTTTCTTTCCATAATTCTGCTAGAGAATTATCTTGATTTCATCTGTCCAGAGAATGTTCTTCCAGATCTGTGTTAGCTTTTTAAATGTTTTTAGCAAAGTCCAATCCAGCCTCCTTACTCTATAGGCTTATGAGTGGCTTGCACTGTGCACCCTCTGTATTTTCTTTATGCAGTCTTCTCCTTATGGTAGATTTTGATATTGATACGCCTTGTTGGTCAATTGGTTGGCTGTTGTGAAGAGGTTTCTCTCCAGGAAATTATTTTGCCATCATCCACCACTGTTGTCTCCCATGGACGTCCAGGTCTTTTTGCATTGATAAGTTCACCAGAGAGGAGTTTGTCAAGGGAGTCCTAACCCAATGTAGCAATGTACTCTGCTGGAACTTGAGAGAATACTTGAAAGTGAGCAGTTTACTTGTACATGTGTATAGACTATAGTCTAACCACCTTCTGCCCTACAGTGTTGAGTTACCCGTCCTAATAGGGTGATACAAGCCCCAGCCTTGGTTACCTGGGTGAAGCTAAGTGTCTGAGTCTTCACAGGTACTTGCACTGCGAGACAAGACATGTAGACCCCCTGGTTGCTTTGTCCTATGCAGGCTAGTCCATTTTGTATATCAGGATACTGCCCTACACTTTGTAGAGTGGTTCTAGGAGTGGGTAGGCTGTTCCCAGACTCTTCTCCCATTGTAGTATTTAGCACTGCATAGTAGAAATTAGACAAGTACTGAAAGAACTAAGGGGGAGATTTATCAAAGGGTGTAAATTTAGACTGGTGCAAACTTGCCACAGTAACCAATTAGAGCTCCTCTTTTCTTTCACCAGAGCTGGAAGCTGAGCTGTGATTGGTTGCAGTGGGGCCGTTTGCACCAGTCTAAATGTTACACCGTTTGATAAATCTCCCCCTAAGTGTCTCTAGTTTCATCTGACCACATGTGTGTCTCTGACCAACTCACTAAGCTAACTAACTACTTTCTCAGGGTTTGCATGTGTGTGTGGAGAACAGGGATAGGTAGAGGAAGAAATAGCATCTCCTATAGGTTAACACAGAACACATGGTACAACAACAACAACAACAACAGTAACCCATTGCTAACTTCAGCTGTGCAATACGTAAGAGCATACATAAAATACTGACATCTGGTGGTGAAACTTTGTTGCATTAAGTGTGTTACATCACCACTTAACCTGTAGTAAGAGGCTTTTGGAAATGGTGTACAGGAGAAACACCCGTGGTGGAACACCACACATGGAAAGGACAAAATAACACCTGCATGGTGATAACGCCTTTATCATAATGGAAAAGGTTTTCTCACCTAAATCCAAATGATCAGCATATCACAGTAATACAAACTATACACAGTAGGCCCTTGTGGCTCCCAGGCTATGTGCCCCAGTTAGCATTCCCTGCAGCTTTTTTGACAGAAAACTATAAGAATTCCTCCTAGGGACAAAACCTGTACTGGAGGGGAGACAGAATACCTGCGATTTTACTAAAACTGTGCCAAATACTACTAAAAACAACTCAGCAGAATAGCTCTGCCGCACAACAAGGCATTCCTGTACTTTACCACCTCACCCAGCTTAGCAGCCTGGTTGACCCTCCAGTACTTTACCAGCCACAGTCCACAATACACACACATATATTTGGTATTGCTGTGTACACAACAATCCAGGCTATAAAACTATTTTAGAATTTATCCCACACAGTGAACACAAACACCAAAAATTGCAAAAATATTTTTGTTAATTCTACATCTGTAAAATGTAATAAAATCTGATAAATAATGTCATATACATCTCAATATAGTATCACTAAAAACAGCTAATGCTAGCAAGTACATGTGAAGCCTTAGGCCACATTCACACATTCTGTGTAACGGACTCAGCCCCCCCTTCCCCCGCCACCCGTGCAGCATCTGTGATAAGATGGTGGCAGCTGGGGAACTGTGTGCATATGCACTGCACTGTAATGAAACCGTTGCGTGGCCCTGTCATTACAGCACGGCACATATGCATACAGTTCCCCTGTATGTTATCACAGATAAGGCGGCGGGGGGGGGGGGGGGGGAGAATGGGGGTTGGTTAGTCCCTTACAGGCATTCCATGTCCGTGTTCCGTGCAGAACACGGAATGTGTGAATGCGGCCTTACCCCTTTTCATCAAAGGTCATAGGCAGCTTGATGAATTTGTGTATTTTACTGCTTGTATGTCTGTTGGGGAAACTTTAAAACTTCTCGGAGCTTGTGTGGATTTGCACAAAAAAAAGTGTGGAAAATGGCAAAGTCCCACATAATGAGTACCATTTTAGCGGTGGAGCTACACATTTTTAACCTGCAAGGGGGCTGTGTTGATTGCGCAATTGTTTGTTTGTTTTTTACATGAAAAACACCAATTAATTCACACAACGTGGTCAGCAAAAACAAAGAAATACAAATTATAGCTCTCAAAATGCTATGCACAAAGATTCCTTTTAAAGCTATGTTCCCACACAGTATTTGAGGGTGCACTCACATGTACAGGATGTAACTAAATGTGACTGAACACAGCATCAAATCCGCCACGGATCCTGTATGTGTGAACACACCCTGACTTTATTCTGGTCAGTATTTTGCAACCAAAACCAGAAGTGGATTAAAAAAAAAAAAAAAAAAACACAGAAAGGCTATGTTCACACACTGTTGAAATTGAATGGATGGCCGCCATTTAATGGTAAATAACAGACAATAAATAAATAACGGCCATCTACTAAATTCCAACAGGGTGTGAACATAGCCTTTCTGTGTTTTCAATCTACTCCTGGTTTTGGTTGCAAAATACTGAGTACAAATACTGTGTGGGAACATAGCCTTTCTGTGTTTATGCATTCGGGATCATCATAATTATACTACCTTGCTTAATAAAATTAACATGTCATTCATGACGCACCCTTGAACACAGTAAAGAAGAAAAAAAAAAAGGTAAAATTGTCAAAATTACCCTTTTTGTTAATTCTACATCTATAAAAATGAAAGTGACCATAGTGGCAGTAAAAGACCGAACCGGGGATTCTGATCTAGTCTCCCATGCTGGTTGTTGCCAGGCCTAAAAGCTGTGTAATGCAATAGGACGCTGGTTGACCTCAGGGAGATCAACCAAAACATCACAGAGACACCAACACGTGTCTTGATGTCAGTGTATTCTAGAACATTGCCCCCTGGGAAATTAAATATCCAAAAGAACACTCCAGAGACATCACATGTCTCGACATCAGTGAACTAGTCAGACCTTCCTCCAGGAAGGAACAACCAAGCCAAGGAATGTCTCCAATCAAGGAAACCACCCAAGCAAGGTATCCATCCACAGATAGCTGTTTCGGGGTATTTGCCCCTCATCAGTGTGGAGTAGGATCATGGCTAGTGGGAGCATTGCCTAGTAAGGGCATGCAAAAGGACGCTGGTTGACCTCAGGGAGATCAACCAAAACACTGCAGAGACACCATCACGTGTTTCGACGTCAGTGTATTCTAGAACATTGCCCAATGTCTCCATTCCTTGGCTTGGTTGTTTCTTCCCGGAGGAAGGTCTGGCTAGTTCACTTACGTCGAGACATGTGATTGTGTCGCTGCAGTGTTCTTTTGCATATTTGAAGCTGTGTAATGTCTGCCATCTGAAGAGGGCTGGTACATTCATAATAAGTGTACCTAACACTACAGATCAAATTTAAGATTGCAAATCTACAGACAATAAAAAAAAAAAAAAAGTAAAATACAGCATCAGTTACCCATTCAGCACACTATTTAGCAGGTGAAGCAATCCTAGTTGGCAAAACACGTCTGTCACTTCAAACGCCAAGTACAATTTATTTCGCATTGTGATAAAATCTTTGATATTTCTGCTACACTGTACATGATAGGGACATCTCCCAACTAGGAAATGGAAGGATTATTTTTATGATAAACCATTTTAGCTTCTACTTTCAACACAGTTTCAATCCAAAAAGAAAAAAAGAAAAAGAGATTCTTTATAGAGCGTCCAAAAACATATGATTCTAAATTGCCGTGTCTAGAGGAAAAAAGAACCAAATAAAACCTTTACTCCACCCACACAGTCTATTAACAATGCTGGTGACTTGTGACTTGCTGCGACAGGATGAATAGTACTCCAGGTGGATCTGATCTACAATAAACGACGGCACAGAGAGTGGAATATGTCATTATCCTTCAGCTTATTCATAACATCAGTGACTCTTGACAGGTGATTTAAAAATCTATAAAATTAACCGGATCTGTAAGTATGGAAAAGGTTGGAAAAGGCTTCCCACTGCCTTGAAATCCTGGAACAAATGCTAATAAAGACGGCAGCGCCAGATGTTGGCTGGAAGTCAATGGAAGTTTATGATATGATGTGCCTTACACAAATGGCTCTGTGGCAGTTTGAGGATGTGGCATTTTTCCGGCAAACTATAAAATTTTTCTCCCATAGACTTCAATGGAAGTCTTCAGCTCCACTAAGAAACACCAGTGCTTATGTGTACGCCATTTTTAGTGGTGCTTTTTTGGGAGGAACAAGGCACAGTCTGGTCCCCAGGGGGTTAACTTAACCCCATGTAGGCTAGACTGTGGTCTGTATGCGGGTGGGAGGGGATCCAGGGGGGTGATAGTCTGGTGCCAAGGGGTTAAATTAACCGACTGTGGGCAAGAATGTGCTGTTATGAGGGAGGGTTAACTTAACTGTGCTCAGAGTGGCTCTGGTAAACTGAAAAGACGTTGGAGGAGAGTATGGACATTCCCCCCCTAAACCCAACCAACCCCACCCCTGCACTGCACCCATCCGAGCAAGGAAAAGGGGCACCTAACCCCCTTCTATGCTGGTAAGGGTACAGTGTGAGACAATCTGTCCCACTGCAGGGCATTAAGTGTGGATGCAATGCATCCTCATTTAAAGGGGTTGTCCAGCGAAAATTGTTTTCTTTTAAATCAACTGGTATCAGAAAGCTACATAGATTTGAAATGTACTTCCTTTTAAAAATACTGATAAGTATTTCTGCTATATGTCCCTGCAGGAAATGATGTTTATTACATTCAGAAACAGTGCTCTCTGCTGACACCTCTGTCCATGTCAATTGTCCAGAGCAGTAGCAAATCCCCACAGATAACCTCTCCTGCTCTGGACATTTCCTTTCTCGGCCAGAGATGTCAGCAGAGAGCACTGTGTCGGACTGAAAATAAAATACCACTTTCTGCAGGATATATAGTAGCTTATAAGTATGGGAAGACTTGAGATTTTTAAATAGAAGTAAATTACAAATCTATATAAAACTTTCTGACACCAGTTAATTTGAAAGAAATTTTTTTTTTGCTGGACAACCCCTTTCACCCTCTGGGGGCCACATCGTTCAGTATGGCATCTAAAGGGTTAAACATGGATGTGATGCCTCCTCACTTAACCACTTGTGTGCCAGACTAAGCAGCATCTGGCAAGAGAATATTACCGTTTGTGTATGTTTCACTGGTTTCTGTTTTTTTTGTTTTTTTTTGCTGTATACTACAGAATCATAGTTTGTGTTTTTTTTTTTGGTGTGTGCCATACATTTATCATATACATTTTTATCCTCTGTGTAAAAGTGTGTACATTCAAGGTAGCTTTACAGACAACGAATCCGCAGCAGATTTTACGCTGCGGATTCGCAGCGAAATCAGCTACGGATCCCTTGTCATTAAAACCATTGACCTAAGGCTCTAGCACTGCCTTGGATATTTCTGCAGACATAAATGAAAAATGTAATGGTGACTTCAGATAAAGCAGAGCTGAATTTGTAATTTAAAGCGACAATCTGCAAGTACAATCCCCCAAAACTGCTTGTACCTTCGGATAGTGGCTTTTAATCCATGATCTGTCCTTCGGCAGGTGATGCAGTTTTGACCTGAAAAACATATTTTAAACTTGCAGCCCTGTGTCAAACTGGCGTGGCCTAGAGTGTCTGTGCATTAGGCTGGCACAACCTCTCTGTCCCTTCTCCCCACCCTCTTCATCATTAGGAATGGCACTGGCAGGATTTTTCCTATTCCTCTGCAGTGAACACTACACAGGTGCTTTAACGATCCAGTCCATGTGCCGTGTTTCTCACAGGTGATGAATAGCAGAAAATCTGCCTGGAGCATTCCTAATGATGAGTAGGGCGGGGAGGAGGGACAGAGAGGTTGTACCAGCCTAATGCATACACAATATAGGCCATGCCACTTAGACACAGGGCTGCAAGTTTTAAAGTTGTTTTTCAGGACAATAACTGTATCACCTGCTGAACGGACCCCAGGACAGATCTTTGAGTAAAAGCAGCTATCCGAAGGTACAAGTGGTTTGGGGTGCGCAGATTGTGGGAACAGAGTCGCTTTAAGCATTTCCTACTATGTAACTGTAATTTAAATCTCCTAGATACATAGCTATACAAATTAACAAATTATAGTCATATGCATTTCACACATGTACTTACAATCCTTCTCGACTGCCATCAATCAGGGCTTGAAAAAGGGGTTTGTTATGAGGTATTGTCTGTAGGATATTCCCATCACTGGTCACATAGCCAATAGCCCACTGTCCCAGTCTTGTGCAACTTAATCTAAAAATGTAACTGAAAGGGACAAAAAAAATAAAAGAATAGAGATCAATGCACAAGATATACATATATACATGTAAACAAATGTAAACAATGGGAGGCAGAAAAACGTGTGACGTACCTTCCTGGCTTAGTGCTGTACTTCTGTAAACGTGCCTTGACTTCATCATAGGTTAAAAAAGCCATGTAGCCAGGATGAGTCACTGCTAAAAAGTTCCAGTTCCTTAGTATGGAGCCCCAGGGCTGAGTGGAAGAGGAACAAGGAACATCAATGGCAAAACATTACTTATATACAATATTAGAATCTATAAAGGAGATATTGAACATTTTTATATTAAAACGGAGGGAGAGATA
The DNA here is from genome assembly GCF_027789765.1 of Dendropsophus ebraccatus. NCBI lineage: Eukaryota > Metazoa > Chordata > Amphibia > Anura > Hylidae > Dendropsophus > Dendropsophus ebraccatus. The sequence continues at coordinate 49,680 of NW_027210469.1, forward strand.
AACTCCATATGAGAGCCTCTACACTGTATGCTCCATTATTTTAGTCACACAATAATAAAGCTGACCATACATTAGAAATTTCAGCTTGCCATTTACTGAATGTCTTGTTGTACAGTTGATCTGTAAATGAGGTCTTCCCGAACAACAAAGAAGATGAAAGAACAAATGACAGATCAATTTCTGCCCTGCTCTGTGACCTGATCTGGAATTCTTATGAATGGGAGCGTATCTGTTGTTTGACCTAAAAGATCTTTTGCCAACAACAAAATGAAAAAAAACATCTACACTGCAGATCATAGCGCTAAAACACACATACACACACCAAAAATAAAATAAACATTCTCTGCCTTTTAGTTGTTATCTGCCACAGTCTACACATGCATTACTGCTTTACTTTACCTATGTACATGGCAAACAGTAGTAAGAAGCTGAATACTGTCCATCTGCTGAGCCTTGTTTTATTACCAGGGGCACCAAGTTCTACAAATCTCACTTTAATCAGCTTTTAGGGTACGTTTACACGTACCGGATCCGCAGGGGATTTCATCTGAATAACTGAACACAGCATCAAATCTGCTGCGGATCCTGTACGTGTGAACGCACCCTTAATCAGCTTTTCGGTATCTTCCTTATGCATCTTGTTTGCCATAGACAAAGACTGCACATTAGAGATAGGACACCAATGTCGTTCCTTTAAATTGCATTGTACCCAAAAAAATCTTGGGTGTTCGGCTGGACTGTCTGCAACAGGTTAAGTTAGACATATGCCTGGCACTAACTGCAGTAATAAAACAAAGGTTCACCGAACAGTACATTGGAATATGCTTTTTCATACAGAAAAGACCCCAAGTATGCCCAATCCATGTTGTACTAGCCGTCACCAGTAGAGGGCAGCATGGCTCTCCCTCATTTTCTAAGAACTTGCTGTAGTAACTGGTTCCTGGCTCTGAGATATGGTGGTGGTGGTGGTGGGGGGGTGCTATGTATATTAGATTGTCAAAATATCACTGGAGCTTGTGGGTACAATGCGTACAATAACTGAGCTCTGTATGCACTTTATCTGAGCAAAATAGGGCACGTATCATTCTAACTTTAAACATTCTTGGAAGTAAACAAAATGATAACAAATATGAAAGTGTCAGCTCGACCACACAAAGCATGTTTAAAAAACCTATCCAACACACTGGTATAAGGTCTAGAAGGAAACCATTTTTGAATCATTCAGCCTTGGCATCTTATAAAAAGGGTAGAAGTGCAATGAATAAAGGATGCTCCTTTAAATAAGTGTACTGGAAATGCTGGTCAAGATGTGTTTAAGAGGAACAAGCAAGTAGCATGCGGATTTAGCAGAAAAGCACTGAGCAAGCTTCTGTCACGATGGCCTCAAAAGTGGATTATTCTTATCTCCAATGCAGAGAAGACAGCTAAAAGCACCAACTAAACCAGTACTCTGGGACGGATAAATAGTCTAGTCCCAATTCTAGAATATGAATGGTTTAAACGAATTATGGTGCTTCTCTTACTATTTCTCCATTACAGGGGCCGATATTTAGGAGCAAGCGAGCGTCGACCTGTCAGGTCCTACCTAGGCCTGTCCCTTCGTTTTCTCTAAAGATTCAATGGGAAACTACAACAAACACTCCAATGCAGATTTTTAGATCAGCATGCAGAAAAATAGATGTGTCTTGTCACTTCTTGGCATAGATTCCAGCTTAGGGTTAGTTTACACGTTGCAGAAAATCTGTTCCAGTCATACAAAGATGACGTTTATTAAATGGGAATACAGATTATACTGGTTATAGACCAACATATTATTAACATGGATGTGCCTGGAACTATAAATAAATATAACAATAATAAAAGTGAAAGGCTAAAAAACATGTGAATAGGGGCCACACAAAAAGGTCTGTATTACATTGACTGAACAAGAATTCTATTTTTACAGCCACCTTAAGCACCATTATGGACTGTCAAATCAATAAGAAATCCATATTACATGCTCATCTGACAATCCTAATAAAGCCAAAAGAAGGTTAGACTTTCTGTCACTTTCTGACAATGTTGGCATAGTGCGCCCAGCACAGTAACACTGCTTGGTACTTACATAGGCACCTTGATAGATTGATAAATACAGTATAAATTCTTACATTATGTCAGGAGACAGTTTTAAATAAATCCATCTAAATTTGTAAGGCTATAAGAACCACTGTGACAAAGGGAAATCTGTAGTAATCAGTACATAAGAGAATCAAATGGAAACCAAAAGCCACTTTCTGTCCGATTCTACACGTTTCAATATTACTAACCCATGTTATTCTGCTTCTCATGAATGGAAACATATGACGAATAATGGTATTATTTTAAAAGGGGCATTTCAATGAATAAAAATTTTGATTTTTACATTTTTATTTTTATTGACTGGCAGCATTAGGGACAGACAAGACCCCTAAAGCTTTTGCAGGGAACTGCAGGGCTGCAAAAGCCCTAGTCCTGACACAGTTACAAATTGATATCACTGCTGCATGTAACGTTAGTGATACCAATTAATTTCTATTTTAATGCACATTAGCAGTAGAATAAACATTATACTTGGAGAAGCAGCCATTGTCACTTGCACAGCAGCTGCAGGATAGATAGTGAAGCAGAGCGAGTAGTGACCAACAGCTATCCACGCTCGCTCTGCTTCACTGTGTTGTGGCTGTAGCACTAGTGACACAGGCTGCTTCTCCAAGTCTAATGTCTTTTCTAATGCTAATATTAATAGACTTTAGTGGAAGCTCAGTATCGCTATCTCTGCATGCAGCATATCTAGCCATCTGTAACCCAGCCTGCAGTTCCCAACACAGCCATTGGTGGCAGCAGAGGGGTCGTATTGCCCCATACTGCTGCCAATTAAAAGTAAAAATGTATGTAATTAAAAAATAAATAAATTATATATATATATATATATTTATTTATATATAATATATATATATATATATATTTTTTTTTTTTTTCACTTATGTTAAAAAGTTATTACAAAGAAAGTATATCAAAAGTAATTTAAAAAAAAAACAAAAAAACACCACATTCATCAGAATACCCCAGCTCATATTTAACTCGCTTAAAGGGAACCTGTCACCCCCCGTGCCTGGTTGACAGGCTCCCGACCCCCCGTTAGAGCCCTCTATACTTACCTAATCCCGCCGGGTCCCGCTTCTGGAGGTGGTCGGGTGATGAAGATCTCAGCCGCTGCAGCCCGGCGCGCGCATTGAGAGATGAGTCCAACACCCATAGAGAATGACAGGAGAGTCCAGCGCTCCGTCATTCTCTATGGGTGTTGGACTCATCTCTCAGCGCGCGCACCGGGCTGCAGCGGCTGAGATCTTCATCACCCGACCACCTCCAGAAGCGGGACCCGGCGGGATTAGGTGAGTATAGAGGGCTCTAACGGGGGGTCGGGAGCCTGTCACCCCGGCACGGGGGGTGACAGGTTCCCTTTAAAGGGTATTCCCATTTTAATATTTATGGCATCTCCACAAGAACCATTCCTTGGACCCGTATCTATGTTGAGAGGGCCTTCCGAACACTTTTCAGCCTGCTTGCAACCATCAGAAGTGGTTGTGATGGCAAAGGCAGCCGAGCCTGCTGTTTTATGCAGTTAGTATATACTGTATATCATTGACCTTCATTAACAAGAGGTTTGTAAAGAACACAGCACTACGAGCTCAGCTGTCTCTGCGACTCCCAGACTCAGATACTTATTACTTGAATTTTGTTGCTTTACAAAAAAGGAAGATTTGGAAACAGAAACAGGTGTGAAGAAATCATATTCCCTAGGTTGCTCTCTCAGCATTGCCAGCAAAATACAAATGCTTCTCAAAAAACAGACACTGTAAGCAATGCCTGTACTGTAGTATACAGCAATGAAAACTGCAGAGGGGGATTTACTTTGCCTACTACTACTCTGTATAAACAAAATCAATCCTGGCTGCAAAGGGAGCAATGTGGGTTAGAAATGGATGTGAGCAGAGTTATGGTGTCCAACAATCCTCGCTTACCTGAAATAGCCGTGTAAAAATATCAAACTCAAATACAGATATGTAATCATTGCATGTCAAGTCAATGGTGGACTTAAGAGCCATTGCTTCTAAGCCAGATGTGATCTGATGAACTTCATGAAGGCACTGTCTAAAGACTTTCCAGGGCACAATGGTTCTGTAGAAGGAAAAGAAACGAAAAACACTGTTAAAAGGAGAAGTCCAGTGATTGCTAGAAGCCAGCAGCCTGCAGGGGGGAAACGGATGACAAGTAGGCACTTACCTCTCCCTGTGCCTGCGGTGAATGGCTGCGGGACCCCAGCCAGAAGTCATTTTCCTCAGAGTTGTGAGGACTCGGGGGAAACTGCCAGTCCTGGCTGCTTAATTGGCCACTCAGCCAGTCAGTCACTGGAGCGGCGTCCTGCCGCAGTCACTGACTGGCTGAGCGGCCAGTCCATCAGCAGGGTTGTAATGGGGATACCCTAAAGATCCCGGAGCCCTGCAGGGGTCCTTCAGCCGCTTCCACTGCTCCCCGCCGGCAAGAGGAGAGGTAAGTGCCTACTTGTCATCAATTTCCCCTCCCCCTACTGGATGCCGGCTTTTTTTTCCAGAAAAAGGAAAGCATGTAGCTTTACAAGAAAAAAAAAAATGCACTGTCCTAAATGACTGGCTACATGGAAAACATGTAATGCACAGTCATTGTAGGTGCGTTGGTGTATAGCAGGGGTGGGGAACCTCCGGCCCGCGGGCCGCATCCGGCCCCTGAGACCTCCCGATGCGGCCCGCGGCCCGCGGCCCCCCTGTGACACGCGCTGCTCTGGAGGAAGGAAGGAGCCGGCGCACACAGCATCCTCTGTGACAGCTGCCGTGCTGTCTGTGTCGGCTCCTTCCTCCTCCAAAGCGCCGCCTGCAGGAGAAGACCGGCACAGAGGACCTGGGAGAGAAGAGGACCTGGGCGGAGGTGAGGTGAGTGGGATGTTTATTTTTTTTTTATTTGGGGGTTAAATAGGCTACCAGGGACATGACTGATGGGGGGGGGGACAACTAGGCTACCAGGGACATGACTGATGGGGGGGGGGGACAACTAGGCTACCAGGGACATGACTGATGGGGGGGGATAACTAGGCCACCAGGGACATGACTGATGGGGGGGATAACTAGGCTACCAGAGACATGACTGATGGGGGGGGGGGAATAACTAAGCTACCAGGGACATGACTGATGGGGGGGGGATAACTAGGCTACCAGGGACATGACTGATGGGGGGGGATAACTAGGCTACCAGGGACATGCCTGATGGGGGGGGGGGGGAATAACTAGGCTACCAGAGACATGACTGATGGGGGGGGGACAACTAGGCTACCAGGGACATGACTGATGGGGGGGGGATAACTAGGCTACCAGGGACATGACTGATGGGGGGGGATAACTAGGCTACCAGGGACATGACTGATGGGGGGGGATAACTAGGCTACAAGGGACATGACTGATGGGGGGGGGGGGGGATAACTAGTCCACCAGGGACATGACTGTTGGGGGGGGATAACTAGGCCACCAGGGACAAGGACTGTTGGGGTTAACTGGTCCACCAGGGACATGACTGTTGGGGGTTAACTGGTCCACCAGGGACATGACTGTTGGGGTTAACTAGGCTACCAGGGACATGACTGTTGGGGGTTAACTAGGCTACCAGGGACATGACTGGGGGGTTAACTAGGCTACCAGGGACATGACTGTTGGGGGTTAACTAGGCCACCAGGGACATGACTAATGGGGGTTAACTAGGCCACCAGGGACAGGCCTGATGGGGGGTTAACTAGGCTACCAGGGACATGCCTGATGGGGGGTTAACTAGGCTACCAGGGACATGACTGAGGGATTAACTAGGCTACCAGGGACATGACTGATGTGGGTTAACTAGGCTACCAGGGACATGCCTGATGGGGGTTAACTGGTCCACCAGGGACATGCCTGATGGGGGTTAACTAGGCTACCAGGGACATGACTGGGGGGGTTAACTAGGCCACCAGGGACAGGCCTGATGGGGGTTAACTAGGCCACCAGGGACATGACTGTTGGGGGTTAACTAGGCCACCAGGGACATGACTAATGGGGGTTAACTAGGCTACCAGGGACAGGCCTGATGGGGGGTTTAACTAGGCTACCGGGGACAAGACTGATGGGGGTTAACTAGGCTACCAGGGATATGCCTGATGGGGGTTAACTAGGCCACCAGGGACAGGCCTGATGGGGGTTAACTAGGCTACCAGGGACAGGCCTGATGGGGGTTAACTAGGCCACCAGGGACATGCCTGATGGGGGTTAACTAGGCTACCAGGGACATGCCTGATGGGGGTAACTAGGCTACCAGGGACAAGACTGATGGGGGTTAACTAGGCTACCAGGGATATGCCTGATGGGGGTTAACTAGGCTACCAGGGACATGCCTGATGGGGGTTAACTAGTCCACCAGGGACAAGACTGATGCGGGTTAACTAGGCTACCAGGGACATGACTGATGGGGGTTAACTAGTCCACCAGGGACATGCCTGATGGGGGTTAACTAGGCTACCAGGGACATGGCTGGGGGCGTTAACTAGGCTACCGGGGACATGGCTGGGGGTTAACTACAATAGCAGGGGCACTAGGCGAACAATACCTTGCCTTGCCCTGGGTGCTGCAAACCCACACTACTAACTGCCGCGCACGGTATGCGGCCCTCGAATGATTTTATTAATGCCCGACCGGCCCTCGACATGGAAAAGGTTCCCCACCCCTGGTGTATAGCATCCTGTTCACAAATCATATACAACAACAGTGGGAATGAAAAGATCCCACATATCTTCCACACGGCTATGAACATACTGTACTATATATACTGTATAACTTTCCAGACAACAAATTAAGTGTATTCTGTCTTTTTAGCTGACCCAATTTATATCATATATAGTAAAACATTATTGACCTCCGGGAGTCATTTACATTACTGGCCTATCAGTAAGAGTTTTCTAAAGCTATGTTGTTTTTTTGTTTTTTAGATTTCTTTATTGTACACCTTTTGTTTTTATGAACTGTTTTTTCCTTGGCATTTTCTGCAAATCATGCCTTCGCTAGAAACTTCCAAGTACTCCGAGAGGCAAAAAAATGCATTATAAACACATTAGACATGCATCAAAAAAGTGCATAAACACACGCACATATTACCTCATCCCCGGGTGCTGCCTTCCACGCTACATTATACAGAAAAAAGCATGGCTCCTGAGAAACACCTAGAAACATTTACTGGCCCAAAATTCAAGCAGTGGTATTATTTTGTTTTCCTTTACACACACAGATTATATGACAGATTTTTGTAGCCAAAGCCAGGAGCAGATTATAAACAGATAACAGGTCATAAAAAAAGACTACAATTTCTCCTCTTTTCGAATCCATTCCTGGCGTTGGCTTCAAAAATAAAATAAAATAGTCTGTGTGTGTAAAGGGACCCTAAGTTTTCATATTGTGGCATTATCCACAACCAAAAGTATGGAGCATTGCTTCTACGAAAGAAAAATTGTGAATCCCAGAGGACTTACAGGTCTGTGGTCATGGCACTGTCAAGTATACGGGGCCTTATGGAATTATAACTCTCTACAGCAAGACTTCTGTGACACTAAGGTATAGGGTGTTGATAAAAGACCAATAGACCATGACAAAGGCTCACACACATAACCACATCACCTAAAGTTCACGCGGTGGATTCATAGAGGCACTACTTTTCTGAAGCATTAGCTAATGGCATCGCTGTCCTGGGTGATAAACAGGAAAACCTCAGAAAGCTTTAATGAACCACAACCATAATGGGTTGTAAATTGCTCACGTCAGATCCTTGGACAAATTGCAGTTTCACGTCAGCATTCTGTTTACCCCTTTGCAGGTGACATTACTTGCATTTATAACCAATCCAATTTAGCTATATGTTTAATACATAACGAAAAGCATCCAATTTAGACTTCAGTCATTTAATAACACTTACTTCTCTCCAAAAAACTTCCTCCAGAACTCTGCAGCATCTGCTTTTGTGATACGGAAGGTATCCCCTTGAAACTGTCCATTAGGGAATATTGCCTTTATTTCTGCCAACATATGGCTAAATATTAAGGACAGCTTTGTAAGGTTTCTCCTGCATTGCAGAAAAAAATATATATGTTAAGGGTCACAAACCAGCTTTAGAAACACACAGCTAAAACACACATTTTCTGTTCTGTAGCAACAGTTTCCCAGTTTGTAGCAAGGCTAGAGATGAGCGAATCTACAGTAGGAACGAAGCGAAACGCTCATTCCTATCTGTATTCCGCTCATTGGACTGCAGGCTTTGAAGTCTTCTCCGCTCCCCGCTGCTCTTCCCCAGGTGCTGGGAAATGATGGATCCAGTACTGGGAAACTTTGCTTCATTCCTACTGTAGATTCGCTCATCTCTAAGCAAGACCATACTCTAAACAGAAATTCAGATAACATTTCAATTCTGTGCTTTTTCGTGTCTGCATTAGAAAGATGCAGGCCCAGGCCTGACCGAGGATCCAATGACCCAAATGGACAACTGTCAGTCCAGCAATGGGTATGTAACACGCTCATGTGAAATAAGCCTAAAAAGAGGTATTACCTCCCACAGTAATTCACACACAATACAGACACAGCACTCTCCAGGACTGGAAAAAAGCGACCATGAAAGTTTAACTTACTAGATGCCACTATAACAAAATGCCCCCAAAGGAAAACAAGGCAAAAGAGTCAAAATGTCTATGTCTAATTGCATTATATTACAACTCAGGGACTTAAAGGGCCTTTTAGGGCCTTAAAGCGATGTACTCGATGGTACATTCGCTTTAATGGAAATATTTTGGAAATTAAAAAAAACAAAACTTTTGCATGGACACTTTTTGAGAACTATAACATTCTTGAAAGTTTTTTTTAATTAACTTCACCAGATAAGGGCTTACTCTCTGCAAGTAATACTAGCTTTTCAATATTGTTACCTCTATGTAAGAGGCAGTTTCCCACAGTGATAACAAGTGTGTGTGTTTTCATTTGTATGCATGATAAGGATCCATTTACAGGTACAGATTTGATGCTGTGTTCTATTATTTAGGGTATGTTGCAATTTCATTACATTAGCGCAAATCTGCTGCTGATCCTATACGTGTGAATGAACCCAAAAAGTACATTTTTTCTAGGCGAAAAATGAAACTTTTAAACCAAAAAATTTTATTAATGTAAGATACGATGATTGCTTCAACGATGCATTCCAATATTGTTGTACTGCTGCAATATGTTAAGCCCCAGGCATTGCTCTAGGCATATGCTTTAGCAATGGCAGGCTTGGGGGGGGGGGGTCCCTCCTTCTGATCCGGACCACTATGACATTATTTTGGTAACTTTTGGTAATGCCTCATTTACATCAATACACTAATATGCCGCAGGCCCAGAAAATGTTAAAAGCTGGTGCTAAAGGCACATGTTACATTATAGGTACGGGATTAATTTCCTAAATTTTCCCAATCTGCAGTGTTGCAAGGTAAATGTTACTGGATCAGGCTTGTGATCATTACAGTAACCTTCACAAAGATAAGTACGGCTTAATTTCATTTGTATAAACCACCTGTCATCCCTAATGGCTCATTAGAGAAGTCAGATATTCCTATAAATTATCACCTTTATGTACAACTACACTAAAAGTACAAACAGGCTTATGGTTCCTACCAGCAATGACACATTCACTTACCACTTCCTGACATTGTGTACTTTTTTTGTTATTTTGATCTTGTCTTTTTCTACTTCCTCTACATGATAAATATCTATAAAGAGATATATCTACTACTTGATTCTATGATAATCTTGTGAAGAACATTCCCCACCACCTAAAAACAAGCACCATGGTTGATGCTACAAAGGGTTCTACACACCTTTATTCATATTATTTTTATTTGTTCTCACAATTTTCTAACAACATTTATTAGGTATCATAGAGGTTACACTGAAAACATGACCTGCTATTGCCCAAGTAAAAAGTTTTGTCTTTTTATTTTACACTGGATTTTTTCCAAGGGTCCCCAGATCCTGTCATATTTAAGGGGAAATGGCTAGTAACCTTGTGTACTTCAGCATTTACACACCATTTAATGTTTAACTAAAGACCTAACAGCCAAACAGTTAGGAGATGGAGTCGCAGGACTGTTGGGCTGGTGAGAGAGACGGAGTCGCAGGACTGTTGGGCTGGTGAGAGAGACGGAGTCGCAGGACTGTTGGGCTGGTGAGAGAGACGGAGTCGCAGGACTGTTGGGCTGGTGAGAGAGACGGAGTCGCAGGACTGTTGGGCTGGTGAGAGAGACGGAGTCGCAGGACTGTTGGGCTGGTGAGAGAGACGGAGTCGCAGGACTGTTGGGCTGGTGAGAGAGACGGAGTCGCAGGACTGTTGGGCTGGTGAGAGAGACGGAGTCGCAGGACTGTTGGGCTGGTGAGAGAGACGGAGTCGCAGGACTGTTGGGCTGGTGAGAGAGACGGGGTCGCAGGACTGTTGGGCTGGTGAGAGAGACGGGGTCGCAGGACTGTTGGGCTGGTGAGAGAGACGGAGTCGCAGGACTGTTGGGCTGGTGAGAGAGACTGAGTCGCAGGACTGTTGGGCTGGTGAGAGACGGAGTCGCAGGACTGTTGGGCTGGTGAGAGAGACGGAGTCGCAGGACTGTTGGGCTGGTGAGAGAGACGGAGTCGCAGGACTGTTGGGCTGGTGAGAGAGACGGAGTCGCAGGACTGTTGGGCTGGTGAGAGAGACTGAGTCGCAGGACTGTTGGGCTGGTGAGAGACGGAGTCGCAGGACTGGTGAGAGACAGGACTGGTAAGATAAACAGATCGCTGGTCTCAGGGAGACCAGCCAAAGATAACACTGCCGGCTGCCGATTAAAGCGATCAATGCAGTGAAATCCTAGGCAGAGCCGTAAAGCCTCATTTAAGAGTCTCAAAACACAAGTATAGCCAGATATCCCACCCCAGCCAAGGGGTGGCTCCTGTAAGGAAACCACCAAAACTACCATATTAAGTGGCCCTATAAGTCAATGTAATGACAAGGAGAAAACCAAGGCTAGGTAACCATCCACAGACAGCTGTTTCTGGGTGTTGACCCTCTCCAGTGCGGAGCAGGATTCTGGCTGAGTGGGAGCAATGCCTAGTGGAGCAATTAGAGAAACAGATCACTGATCTCAGGGAGACCAGCCAAACGATAACACTGCCGGTTGCTAGTGAAAGCGCTTAATGCAGTGAAATCCTAGGTGCATTAACACCTGGGAAACATGAATATGCAAGGACTGGTAAGAGACAGAGTCACAGGACTGGTAAGAGACAGTCACAGGACAGGCTAGCTAGTAAAAGATAGGGTCACAGGACTGCTAAGAGACAGAGTCACAGGACAGGCTAGATAGTAAGAGATAGGGTTACAGGACTGGTAGGACAGTTTTAATATAGAGACAAAATACATTTCCCTGCTCCAACTCTGGAGCAGATAAAATATAATCAACCATGTAAGAACCACGCATAGTCCAGATTAAGGCCTCATTCATGTCTGGAGTGCGTCCTGCAATCGCCACCCACACTGCATTAGTAGTGCTCCGAAATTCATGGACCACTACAAAGGAGATAGTGGGAAAAAGCCTGATCATTGGCTGAACAAATCTTTTAAACGGCCCAATACATCATAGTTTACTGGCCACACATCTCCCTGGATAAACAGGAGATGTGCAGCTGATAGCAATACATTTATATAGCCGCACAAACGATACAGGGATCGTCCATACGACTGCTTGATTAGGTGTGCTGCGTAAAGGCACTAACGAATATCATCCAATGTAAATGGAGCTTTAGAAACAAAAATGTCATAAACTGATACTACCAATAAATTTTATTCAACAGTCTCTTTCTCCGAAAGTCTCCATTAGAAGTTTTACATTTTTTTGGTACAATGACACTTCTAAAAGAATTACCCATATATGTTGGGATGCATACAACTGCTGGCATAAGAAGATGAAATCCTCCCACTTGGATGATGAGGGCAAATACATGAATGTGTCAAAGAACTAAGTGATTTATCGAACCTTGTGCAGAGGAACAGTGGATCAATTGTCTATAGCAACCACTCACATTCCAGCTTTCATTTTCCAGAGGCCATTTTAAAAATTAAAGCTGGAATCGGATTGGTTTCTATAGGCATCTGCTCCGCTGTTTCTCTGCACAAGGTTTGATAATTCCCCCCCCTGGAATTCTCTAACAATAAACCATAAACACACCAGAACAATAACCCTTCAGCTTTGTAGGATGAAGTTATTAACCATTGTTTTTTTATTTCCTTCATAACATTTTCAATCTGACTTAGAGTCAGACTCATCAAAACATTTAGTTTTCCCGAATGGCAGGTATGCTTTACAACTAGAGCAGTCCCCATATTTGTCACAGTGTCAGTGGTTAATCTCGATAGAGGTTGGATATTTATCATTACGATATCTCTCGGCTTGCTTTAGACCAGTATCCTGTGCCTGATAAATGTGACATATTTAAGAACTCCCCTTAGCAATGTTCTCTGTCTGACAAAAAAAAGTGTCTAGAATTGATAATAAATGTGGTGCACGGCGGGTACACCAATGCATTTAAACAATCTGCCCTCAAATTCATTCTGGCACGCTTGCCCAAATTTATCAATCTGTATGAAACAAAAATACCAGCCAATCACAGCTCAGCTTTCGGCTCTCAAATTACTCTAGTATATAAAACCTAAAGAAAGCTGAGATTAGTTGCTATGGGTGAAATCAGACAGTTTCTGTATATTTTGGCCATGCTGTAAACCAGTGCTTCTCAAACTTTTTCTACTGGAGCCTCACCCAGAAGACCAGGGCAATGCCCGGGCCTCACCAGACTGAATAATAGGGCCGGGGCCTCACCATCTGTTGTGAAAGTCCATTTAAAAGCTGATAATACTAGAGCTACCTTTCACCAGTCTCCCCCATTCTATATACTAATAATGCAAGTACAAAATAAATTAATAATTTTGTTAAAATGGACATTTTTGCAAACAGCAAAAGGACTGTACAGATCATAGGTTACTTTTGTGAAAACTGACTCCCCAGCTGGGCCTCACCAACAACTAGGGGCGCCTCACAGTTTGAGAAGCACTGCTGTAAACTACCTGCCCAACTGCCCTCAGTTCATGTGTTTGAGGCTTGCTTCATAAAAGTCAGAGTGTTCAGCTATTAAACTGTATCTGTAATCATTAAAAAAACTTTTGAGTGTTCAGACCCGTACCAATCGTGAGAACGAGAGTGGAGAGGGCCGCGCTGCAGCGCTCCCCACTCTGTCAGGGAAAAGAGTCAAGCTCCATAGACTTACATTAGGAGCCAGACTTATCACAACACAGAGTCGGGAGAGGGCTGCGCTTAGTGTGTTCTTCTCCAGGCTACGGGTACGGGTCTGAGCAAAGCTTTGACTTGTCAAAAGTTTATAATGACAGTAACATTCAATTTAAATGTAGCATCAATAGAATGGCAGCCCGGTTCCCATGTACAGCGCAGTTCTTTTGCCAGGCATGAGCCAGGTCTTACATTTAAACACCGCAGCGTTTAAGGGGTAAAGGTACGCCCATGGTATTCTGGCGACAGGTGGCCAGGGCGTACATGTACGTCCTAGGTTGTCTAGGGGTTAAACATTGGCCCAGATTTATGAATTTGTCTAGAGACGAAAAGGTCTCTGCCAGGTAGCAAGCCGTCACAGCTTAGCTTTCGTTTCTCACAATGAGCTGTGATTGGTCACTATCTGTCAGATTTTTGTCTGTGTCCGATTGAAAGATTGAAGCCATTGTTTTGTGTCCTCTCTCTGATTTTGTATTTTCTACAAAGTTAAAAAAAAAGCTGGGAGAACATCTTGTAAGTTTGATAGTTGGATGGTTTTTTAGCAGGAGCTGTATGGAATCAGTAGATGTACAGAATATAAGTATTTTTTTGCCTTTGAGTCAGATCTCCCTCCTTCCTTTGGCGACAATACATTGTATGTGGAAATAAGGTATTCTCAATTATGGATTCAAACTTGGAGCTTTGCTATTTTTTCTTTTCAAATCCGAATGAACAATGTGGAGCTTTGAGAAACGTAGGTGTTCTTTTCTTGATGCACGCTAGTTTCTTAGATGCCAGTAGCAATTACATTAAGAGGAGCTCCACAGGGGAAGAAAGTATTATTAGGACCTGCAGGTTTCTTCTATGGAAGTTGTTTTAAGTTAATTACATTTTAATTGAAAGAGAAGGTGGTTACACGTGCTGAAAAGCAACACAAGCTCTAATTTTAGTTGTACATAGTACTAGAATGCAGAACTCAGGCAAGCAACATTCAGGCTGTGGACACATAAAAAGTGTTAAATTACAAAGAACCGGCAATAATGCCATGACTAAAAAGACCGAGCCTGCAGCATAGTGATTGAAGGGGAGTAAAAACATTTTCATGATAAAAGTATAATTTTTCATTTAAAATTTACCAATGTTCCCGCAAAGAGTCAGTAACAAGGGTCCCGTGTCACCTCCTACTGTCATGTCAGAAAGATGATGTGGGAAGCTCATCATTGTGCACCTAATACCCTATCAGAACAAAGTGAAAAAAGAATTTAGAAAACTTTAAGGGAATCTGTCAGCACTCACCCGGACCTGACCCTAGTTGCTGACAGTGTTATACAAGTCACAGCACTCTATTCAAAAGTACTGCGGAGGCACCATCACATGTTTCTCATCGTCAATGAGCTAGCCAGACCTTACTCCGTGAAGGAACAACCCAGCCAAGGGCGGTCTCCAGTCAAGGAAACCACCTCAGCAAGGTATCCATCCAAAGACAGCTGTTTCAGGATATTTGCCCCTCATCAGTGTGGAGTAGGATTCTGGCTAGTGGGAGCAATACCTAGTAAGTGCATTCAAGGGAGCGATGGTTGGCCTCAGGGAGATCAACCAAAACACTGATGTTGAGAAACACATGATGGTGTCTCTGCGGTGTTTTGGAGAAATTTGCTGCGGATCCGCCCTGTGTGTTTGTACCCTTAGGGTGTGTTCACAGGCGAGGAATTGAAATGTTCTTCTGCTTGAAATCCATCATCTATTCAGCTGTGGCAGAACAGGAGCAGAGAATAGGAGCAGAATTTAAGTCCCCATTGACTGCTATATGATTCCTCTAGCAGAATCTGTCCAAAGAATTGGCATGTCAATTCTTTGGGCAAAGGCGGATCTGCGACAGAGTTTTATATGCAGTAAAACAATGGGCAACTCTAGACCTGCAATTGGTTCTAGCCTACAGATGAGCACCTTAAGGCCCTGTAATGAGCACAGCAATATCACTAGATTGGATTTCAGGACGTATGTGAATTTACCATGACCAACACATTACCCTTGGATATGACACAGATCTCTCTAAGGACATAAGACCTATTTGCGTAACAATAATCTGAACTTCCATAATACAATGCATTTTTAGTAACAAAGTACCAGCAAAGTATTGAATTTATTATAACATTTAAAAAACAACAACATGATGTTCTTACCCAACGTCAATGAAGCAAAGTATTTACATGCTATTTAGACTTAAAGGGGTACTCCAGAGATTTTTTTCTTCTAATACATTTCTTTAATAAAGTTATATTACTTTGTAATATAACTTCATCAAAATAAATTTATTGTTTTTACATTATATATTCACTTACATTGAATGGCAGCAGTAAGGAACAACACAGCCCCCTCTGCTGCCACCAACGTTTGTGCCAGGAACTGTAAGGCTATCAGGAATTGAGGGCTGCTGCTTCGTCACTGCTGACCAGTACTGCAATTGGGGACAAACAAAAACATGTGATTTTTTTGTTTGTTTGTTTTTTTACAAATGGCACTTTCCTCTTTTAGAATGGTGTATTGCAAACACAATTCATATTTACAGTTAAACAAATAGATTGCTTTGTAAGAAATACATTTTCTTTTCCATGGTTGCTTTAGGGCATGACACCAGGGATAAATAAATACATACCTAAAATACTTGGCTATGTAAGCCAGTTAGAATTTTCTTTTAGCCAAACACAGGAGTGCATTAACCCCTTAAGGTCAAAGCCTATTTTCGTTTTTTGCGCTTTTGCTTATTCCATTTTAAGTTTAAAAGTCCATAGCGCTTGCATTTTTCACCTAGAGACGTATATGAGCGCTTATTTTTTGCGAAACCAATTGTACTTTGCAATGACAGGCATTATTTTTCCATAACATATGCTGCGAAACCGGAAAAAAAATCATTTGCGCTGTCAAATTGAAAAAAAAAAACAAATTTGTTTTGATTTCGGGGAGTTTTGCATTTACGCCGTCCGTCCTATGGTAAAACTGACTTGTTATGCATGTTCCTCAAGTCGTTACGATTACTATGATATATAACATGTATAACTTATATTGTATTGGATGGCCTGTAAAAAATTCAAACCATTGTTAACAAATATACGTTCCTTAAAATCGCTCCATTCCCAGGCTTATAGCGCTTTTATCCTTTGGTCTATGGGGCTGTGTGAGGTGTCAGTTTTTGCGCCATGATGTGTTCTTTCTATCGGTACCTTGATTGCGCATATACGACTTTTTGATCGTTTTTAATTACTTTTTTCTGGATTTGATGCGACCAAAAATGCGCAATTTTGCACTTTGGAATTTTTTTGCGCTGACTCAGTTTACCGTGCGAGATTAGGAATGTGATTAATTAATAGTTCGGGCGATTACGCGCGCGGCGATACTAAATATGTTTATTTATTTATTTATTAATTTATATTTATAAAATGGGAAAAGGGGGGTGATTTGGACTTTATTAGGGGAGGGGATTTTTTAATAATAAAAACACTTTTTACTTTTTTTTTTTACTGTAACTAGAAGCCCCCCTGGGGGACTTGTATATAGACAGCACTGATCTCTCATAGAGATCAATGCTGTGTATATACACAGCAAAGATTCGATTAGATCGGTCATAGATTACTATGGCCCTACTGCAGGCCATAGCAATCTATTGCCGAGCCGGGATCAGCGTCATTCCGACGCTGAGGCCCGGCTCGGGCAGAAGAACGGATCTCCCCCCCGCGATCGCATCGCGGGGAGGAGATCCGTCCCACTAGACACCAGGGACGTGCGGCGCAGTGCCTCTAAATGCAGCTGTCAGGTTTGACAGCTGCACTTAGAGGCTTAATTAGCCGGCGCGGCAACGGGACCCGCGCCGGCTAATAGAGGCACTGCCCGGCTGCACATGTCAGCCGGGATCAGCGCCGTTCAGAGCGGGGTCCCGGCGGGACCCCGCTCTGAACACCCCGAACGGCACCATGACGTATCAGATACGTCATGGGTCGCTAAGGGGTTAACCTTTTGAGGACCAGGCCCAAAATGACCCAGTGGACCGCGACAATTTTCATTTTTGTGTTTTCGTTTTTTTCCTCCTCCCCTTCTAAGAGTTCTAGCACTTTCAGTTTTCTATCTACGGGGCCATGTAAGGGCTTTTTTTTCAGGAATAGTTGTACTTTGTAATGGTGTCTTTCATTCTACCATAACATGTATGATGGATCCCCAAAATTATTATTTATGAAGATATAAATTGGTGAAATTGTAAAAAAAAGAATGCAATATGGTAACTTTAGGGGGGTTCCTGTGTCTACGTAATGCACTATACGGTAAAGATGACATGATACCATTATTTCCGAACACAACCATATGCAGGTTTACACAGATTCTCTTATGTTATATATTTTTTATTATGAAATCCTTTTTTTTGCAATTAGTTATTCATAAAATGGTCCTATTGTGACGCTTATAACGGTTTTAGTTTTTCACCTCCAGAGTTCCCCAAAAAGATGTGAGCTTGGGCATGCATAAGCCTTTGAAGGGGTTATCCAGCTCTACAAAAACATGGCCACTTTTGCCCCACTCTTGTCTCCATTTCAGGTGTGGTTTGCAATGAAGCTCCATTTACTTCAAAGGAACTGAGTTTCAAACCCCACCCAAACTGGAGACAAGAGGTGCAAAAGTGGCCATGTTTTTTGTAGCACTGGATAACCACTTTATGGTAGAGGGGGGGCAATAGCAAGGCTTATCTTTAGGGAAAACTAAAGGCTCAAGCATCAAAATTCAAAATGCCCCGACCCCCACCTAGAGAGAGAGAACAAAAATATCAAAAGACAGTGCCTAATCTAACCTTGCGGATCAAACAGTGGGTCCCACTTCCTGTATCCCCAAACTTGCATTATCACGTTTTATAAGAAAATTGTAGGTGTATTACCCACATTAGGGAGGCAGTGTATTTTTTAACCTGTTCACACATTGTTTTATTAACACTCAATATTACAACAGTATTTTATCCTTTTTACTTTTTTTTATGGTGTACAATGTATACTAAAATCTTCCATTGTATGGGCTGCTTACATTAGGGAATATTATGGCATAAGTATTTTCTAGCTTGGCAGCCTAAACAGAGTCAACATTTCTCACTATTACATAGAGATATCAATTTACTCTAGAGTAAACACAATTTTACAAGTAAAAATTTGCATAACAAATATATTCTACAATTCCTCTATTATGTACAAGAGGAACTAAAATAACATTTTCTTTTTTTCCTTTTTTTACTGTAGTAAGCAAACAGAACATGAGCAAGGCATAAAGAAAAGCCAGCTCTATACTAAAAGTAGAGTTCTGTATGGATAGAAAATAGCAAACAAGAAGTGATTCATTGTTTAAAAACATATTTATGTTAAAGGGGATGTTTTAAGATAACTCTTGTGCTTAGGGCCATAATATTGAGGGGTTCCTCGATCAAGTCTCAGTCTCTTAAGCAAATCTGAATAAAACCGTGACCACCATGTTATACGACACTTCCCTGGCACCTTGTATTAAATGGAACATGAGGATGTAACAATATGACAGCTATTGAGGCAGCTCAGATTTCCCCTAAACAAAGAAAGTTTTCATTTTTAATGGAATTTCCATCACAGAGAATAAGGACATATCACTAGTATATGCTATCACTTTCTGACGGATAATGGTCCAACTTCCAAGACCCACCAAAGACCAATGAAGAGGCCCTACTTGAGCTCTACCTTTAAAGTTTTCAATAAATAAGAAAGTAATGTTGTTAACACCTTAGACATTTATGGCACATCCAGAGGACATGACATAAATGTTTCTATAAATGTAGGTTCCCACCTTTGAAAGGAGCCCGTGCCCCAGTTTGACTTGGTGAGTGGACATGCCTGCAGTTCAACAGAGGCTGAGCATGTTGTAGTATGAGATTTTTTATAACTCGCACAGGACCAGGCCCAACAGAGAAAGGTGCAGATGCTTTGCATATGCTGTAGTGTCTGAAACAGGAATAACCCTTAAGGCTTTATGCACACAGAGCAAAAACTGGTGGAATTTCGCTGCAGAATCCTGCCAGCCTCCTGTCATATAAAAGTCTATGGGAGGCTTGTGCGCCCTCCTCTATCCACCCTGAAGAAGACAGGAGGCTGGCAGGATTCCTGGGCGGAGAATTTTGCCGCTGAATTCCGCCAGTTTGCTCCGTGTGCATGGAGACTAAGGCTGGGTTCACACTACGTAAGTTCCGGCCGTCCGTAGCGATTCGGTGAATAAGCGCCGGAAACTTACGTAGTTTGCGTACTATGTAAAGTATACGATCTACGGCCGCACAGTTTCACACTACATACGAACTTACGCCCGGATCGTATGCGGCGCCGTAAAAAAAGAACCAGACCATTATTTCGGGACGGAAATGCCGTAACTTACGCCCGTAGCGTTACATGCGGTCCGTACGTAGTGGTGATTTCTTC
>NW_027210470.1:0-69500 GCF_027789765.1 Dendropsophus ebraccatus
CTAAATAAGTCTATAGGTATTTTCTTACATTGTGGGTACATACATATAATGTGGTGATCACACTACGTGGGAAAATAAATGTACCAGAAAACTTATATTTTTTATGTGCTTTACACACTTTTTAGTTTTTATGGAGAAGCCACATGGTAAATGAGCAGAGTTGTGTCATGCATACACACTGATGCTTCACTTATATGGGGAACAATTGACTTTTGTTCTTGGGATTGGTGGGGGATGCAGTGATTAGCCTCTCACAACTTAGTTATATCACTTTGGATAGAATCCACATTTTCTGTGGATTGATGATAAGTCCCTGATTACTTGGGGTCTTACCACTGGGGCCCCTCCTTATAATACCCATGTCATCCCATTAGAAATTAACCTTTAGGTGCACTTTCACCAGGGCCTAGGTACAGATGATGATGATGAACTCCCCACATGCTTTTTGGTTAAACTGATTTCATTTTTGTATTTACATAGAGGCATGAAAGCTTGACAGTTTTTTAGTTAAAACAGTTGTGTAACACCATATTTAACTTTAAATATAATTGTCTAGTGTCAAGTTCAAGAGGACTGTGATTGATGCCACTAATGCACTGATAATGACCGCCGATTTTCTCCTCACTTTGGGTCTTTAAGAGACTACCCCTACCACAGTCTATGCCACCTAGGCAATGCTTAAGAGGTTGAACTAGCTACTTGTCATAGAGAAGCACACACATAAATAAGAAAGGCAACTTTATAGTAAATCTGCTTAAATCTTTGTAATCACCAATTTAGCCAAAGAGCAAATGATGATTGAATTAAAAGTGTATTGGTAAAAACTACCCCTGCTCACTTAAATATAAAATCTATTAAAACTTTAGAGTAAATTTTCCTATGTTTCTGCCAATGGTGAGACTAATAATTTATTCCATACTTGTTATTCTCTATTCAGTCTCCTTCTCCCAGCTCTAAGCTGCTGCTTTCTGCTGAAGACAAGAAAAAAAAAAACAACAACTGTGTGTGAACTTTTCTCTCTGTCTCCTCTCTATCTTTCCCTTTTCAGACGGCTGATGTAAACAAGTCCCTGGCTGGCTGTATCTGCAACTTTGTGGCTTCCTACTGTGATTAACCCTCTTGGCATTACAAAGTTGTGCTGAGTGGAGGGCACCTGGTTAAATATTGATTTTAATAGGTACAATGGCCAAACAAAAAGGAAATACCTCTGCGCAGACCGCGTAAACTAATAGTAACTATTTATTTTTTACTCAAATTGACAACTGGAGTGTTGAAAAATACTGAAATAGAGTAACAAGTATTCAAGTATTTTGGTGCTAGCTCATCTCTAGTTAATTTATGCCCATTTCTTGACGAGTCAGATAAAGGTCATGTGGACCAAAACGTTATTCATTTTCTGCCCCCACACTCATGATTAAAATTACCTTAATTGCAACTTCCTTGTGCGGAGTACCTATTTTCTGTGCTTCTCTGAGCCTTCATCACCACCATCTCACTACAGTTTCCTGCACGTGGATCCACGACACAGTTCGTAACTAGGGGATCACTCAGGTTTACACCCTGTTGACAGCTGAGCAGTGGTGAATGCCCTATTGACTTTCCATAGGCATACTGTATAGATCATCTAAGAGCAAGAATTTCTGTACTCAAAGGTATGATTTCCCTTTAAGTTAGGGTCATATATAGACCTGACAAGGTTACCAAACTGGACTAGATGATACTACTAAATACCAACCGAAAAAAATGGACATCTGAAAATCTTTATCAACCTCACAATATAATTAACAGCAGAGATTTTAAACATACTGAATGAATGGATAATAGGTAGAGATGAGAGAACCTGGAGCATGCTCGAGTCCATCCGAACCTGAACTTTCGGCATTTGATTAGCGGTGGCTGCTGATGTTGGATAAAGCTCTAAGGCTATATGGAAAACATGAATACAGCCATTGGCTGTATCCATGTTTTCCAGACAACCTTAGAGCTTTATCCAAGTTCAGCAGCCCCAGCTAATCAAATGCCAAACGTTCGGGTTCGGATCAACTCGAACCCGAACCCAGTTCGCTCATCTCTAATAATAGGACTAATCCAACTCTTCTTTATAGGAAGACAAGGGTTTTGTTAGCCTTAAGATTTTCTGTTCTTCTGTTGCGGTTGTATATTTATATAACAGTAAAACTTAATATAGAAGCAAAACCTTTGAGCTCTACATTCTTTAGTAAAGAATATGAGATTAGAAAGTATAATTTCCCATTTAAGGATTCTTAAGAACATGTTAAACTGTGGCTACATACATATTTGCGTCTATACCCATGTAGATGAATTTTAATCTATTTATGAATGTTATCTCTGGGTGTGTACATATACTCGCTCAAGGGACTGGCTTCTGTCCCAATTTCTGTGTTTAAATAAATCAAAAAGGAATAAAAAAATAACTTGGCCTTTGCTCATGGTGCTTCAAGGATACATCTGACTGACACGCAATAAGAGTCCAACCCAATAACTAGCTAGGTCTTGTCTTGCTGAGTTCTCTTACCTTCTCTGCTTTCAATGTTTTTCTGGATGTATACGTTGTATACATACATATATGTCCCGGTCACCACATGTATAGATGGTGTTTAAGCAAACAGGCCTTGAAGTGGTTTTATGGGACTGGAGGATACTTGAAGCCATGTTCATGTTGAATTATCATACAACCATGTTTCACAAAATAAAGCCAGAACTGTGGATCCTTGGTATTTGTTTTAAGCAATGACTGGAGGTTCAATGGAAATCACACGATGATGAACTTTTGTATAGGGGGTAGCATTTTTGTATGCATAGCCCACAGACTAAATGTAGACCTATATATCTCTTCCAGCTCTGTGCCACGTGATCAAGACAGGCTCCAAATGTAAGTCGATAGGACTGTCTCAGTTGCAGGCACAGAGAGGGAGAAGAGAAGTGCTCGGCCTCATGCTTCACCCCGACTAATCAAAACTAGAACCGCAAGCATGTTCGGGTTCATCCAAACCTGAACACTGGGCATTTGATTACTGGTGGTTGGATGTAGCCTTAAGGCTGCTTGGAAAACATGGATACATCCATAGGCTGTATCCATGTTTTCCAGGACTCCCTAAGCCTGCATCCAACTTCCTCAGCCACCGCTAATCAAATGCTGTGAGTTTGGGGTTTGGAGGAACCCGAGCATGCTCGAGGTTAACCCATCTCTAATCCAAACTTTTACAAGCTATACGTTACAAACAAGGGTGTTCTTCTAGGTTTTCCATAGCCTGTGTTTGACCTCTGCCTGTGTTCCTGGCTCTATTTCTGCCTAATTCTTTGTATCTTATTTTCTCTCTTCATTGTATGGCATTTGATTTTGACCACAAATCTCAGCTGGCAGCCTTAATCTATTTGTCTGTCCCTGACTACATTTGTACTTTTGACCAGGCCTCTACAACCTGGTAGTCATCAGGTCCTTTTCGGGTGGTAGCCCGGTGCCCTGAGCTCCCGGGGGGCCCATGGCCACCCGAAAAGACTCATACTTTCAGTGGTGTACTGTCTCCTGGCTACATTTCTGACATGATTTGCAAAAAAATACTGCTTTTTACTGCATTTTTTTTTTTAACCAAAAATCAATTCATCATTTTATCATTCATCATTTCATCATTGGGAATAGATTTTCCAATAGGAGAACTGAGAATCTCGGTTGTTCAACCAGGTGGGGTCTTGGAGTATCTTGGGGTTCGGATCTCAAGCAATGTAAATGACTATATGAAGTTGAATCTTGCTCCCTTGTGTAAGAAGATTCAGGATAGGATAAATTTTTGGTCACAGTTGGTTATATCCATGGCAGACAGGGTGGCTTTAGTGAAGATGGTACTGCTTCCTCAGGTACTTTTTTTTTTGTACTCGGCTCCTATTTGGGTTTCCAAGACATGGTTTGATAGAATGACGGTTATGTTAAATAAGTTTATTTGGGGTGGAAGTAAGCCTAGATTGAAATACAGGAACTGGACTCCCCCTTTGGAAGATGGAGGTTGCGGGCTGCCTGATTTTTTTATATATTATTTAGCGATAGGAGCACAAGATTTGCACAGAGGTAGAGACTCTCCGGTGTTGAATTATATTTTTGAGCAGTGCCATTTGAAATATGACAATGTTATGGTGGGGGTGGATGCAGGTTTTGGAGGATGTAGATTTCTAACACAGATTATTAAATATTGCAATGTATGGAGGCACTTGAAAAAGATGTGTAATTTTAAAGGGCCTTTTTGGTTCTCTTCACTTTGGGGTAATGTGGAGTTTAAAGAATTTGTAAAAATGTCAGAATCACAATTTTGGATTGGCCGTGGATTGAAATGTGTTAGCCAATTGGTGACAGACAGTGGAATAATTGGGTTTGAGGATTGTAAGAGACAATATAATTTGTTGGATTCACAATTTTTTTGGTATTTGCAATTAGTTGATGCTTATAATAGTTCAGGGGATGGGACTAACTGGGTGGTCGGCTCGCACCCTTTTTTTGATTATTTTCAGAGTCTTCCAAAGGGGAAGAAGGTGCTATCTGGTATTTATCGTTATTTGGTGCGGGAGAGGAGCAACCCCTTTCTATCAAAAATAAAGGAAAAATGGGCCCTTAGGATAGGAATCATTACTGATAGGCAGTGGGAAGTTATGGGAAGAAATTTAAAATCTATTTCTCTCAGTTCTTCCCATCAATTGATTCTATTAAAAATTTTATATAGGGTATATTTGACTCCTTGGAGACTGGCTATGATACATCATAGAGAGGACTCGGCCTGCCCAAAATGTCAGCAGGAGCAGGCCGACTTCTATCACTTGATCTGGGAATGCCCATCTGTCCAGACTTTTTGGAGGGAGGTTATAGGATTTATGGATAATTCCTTAGGGTTGGAATTAATAGATGAAGTATTCCCTATATTGATGGGGGCCCATTCCAATGATTCAGCAGATGGAAAGGTTATAAATAAGATGACAGCTCTTGCGAAGGTTCTCATCTCCCGGTATTGGATGGGGACGGGGGCACCCTCCTTTCATGAATGGAAAGTGCTAGTAGAGAGAGTATATAAGTATGAAAAGTCTATGGCTAGAAGGCAGTCCAGTAGAAGATTAATGCGATTCTGTAGGACTTGGGAGAAATGGGAGAATAGGGGGGTTGACTGAATGATTATCGGCAATTGAGGTTCCTGGGTAGTGGTGCTGTGTTAATGGGTTTTTTTTTCAAATTTTTTTTTTTTTTTTTTTTTTCCCTCTTTCCGTTTCGTTTCCATTCCTTCGCTGGGGGGTGGGGGGGGTAGGGTTGGGAGGGTGGGTGGGGATGGTGGGCGGGGTAGGGGTAGTATAATGCATAATGTATTCTGTATATTGGCTTATTCCCTTAATTGGGTTGTGTTGATTTTTGTATATTTTTGTCTTTCATAAAATAAAAAGATTTTAAATTTAAAAAAAAAAAAAAAAAAAATCAATTCATCATGATATTATCTATCCTGTTCTTTAAACACCACTCTAGTGTTGCCATAGTTAAAGTGGGGTATGGGGACCAGGTTTGGTGAACAGCCCGGGACCTATGGTAAAATGACAAAATCATGTGGCCTACTAAGACAATGTCATTAGTGCCCCAAAACCAATAACCTAAATGCCTTTTTACAAGTGAGCATTGTCTTTGATTATGTTTTTCTGTTCTCCACTGTAGACTTAGCATTGAATAAGTCATTTCAGTATATATTTAAGTCTCTTCCATTTATAAATGAGGGACTGTACATATATCTGTATGCATCTATCATACTAGATGTCTGAAAAAGACTCATAAGTAAGCAAAGAGCAACCATCCTCTCTGAACTGCAGTTTCTTGAAGTTCCTACCATTTGCCCCATAGAACTTAGGGTCCTATTAGACAAAGCAATTTTTAACAATTAACGTTTAACGATAAACGATCACAAATGAGATTGTTTATTGTTAACCTGAAATCGTTCACCATATTACACAGAACGATAGTCGTTAATTACGATCGTTATTGGGATCATTACTACGATTGTTTACTCCATCTGATGCCAGCAAAAGAGGGAACGATTTGGAATTGCACTGAACGATTAGTGAAAGAAAGCAGAATAACAGTGAACAAATGTGGAATTACAGCTAATGATTAGCGAACAATTAGCAAACAATCAACAATGATTTAACCCCTAGACCACCAAGGACGTACCTCTACGCCTTGGATGCCTGTCCCCAGACGACCCTGGGCGTACAGGTACACCCTGTGTTATGAAGCGCACTCCGGAGCAGAGTGCGCTTCATAGCAGATGGGGGCCGGCTGCAATCAGTAGCAATCAGGCCCTCACTGTTAAGGACAGGCTGCAGCGATCGCACTGCAGCCTGTCATTATGTTATAAACGCCTTAAACGCCTTAAATGCCTTTCACTTACTGATCGGGACCCCAGCAGTGTGACTGCGGGGGTCCCAATCACTGTGTCGGACCGCCAGAGGTCTCTTACCTTCCTCCGCGCGGTCCTATTGGCGATCTACTCAATGAGCAGAGCGCCTATTACACGGATCAATGCTATGCCTATGGCATAGCAATGATCAATGTATGCAATCTAATGATTGCATGTAAAAGTCGCCCAAGGGGACTTAAAGTGTGTAAAAAAAAAGTAAAAATGTTTTTTACAATACCCCCAAACCCCTCCCCCAATAAAAGTTAAAATCACCCCCATCCCATAATATAAATAAAAAATATAAAAATAATTAAACAAAATAAACATATTATATACCGTAGCGTGCGTAATTGTCTTATCTATGAAAATATAACAATCGCCATCCTGTATTGTGAACAGCGTAAACGTAAAGAGGGAAAAAGGTGCCAGGATTAACGATTTTTTGTTACATTATATATATATATATATATATATATATATATATATATAAAATGAATTAATAAAAAGTAATCAAAACGTTCGGTGTACACAAATATAAACTAAAACTGTTATAAAAGTCACAATAGGGATGTTTTATTTATATTTAATTGCAAAAACAAAAGAATTTCATAAAAAAAATAAATAAAACATTAGAAAATCTGTATAAACCTGCATATCGTTGTGTTCAGACTGACCTAAAGAAAAATGGTATCATGTTGCTTTTACCCCACAAAAGTTACCATATTGCATTCTTTTTTACGATTTCACCAATTTATATTTTCATAAATAATATTTTGGGGTTCTATCATACATGTTATGGTAAAATGAAAGACACCATTGCATAGTACACCTATTCCTGAAAAAAACAAGTCCTCACATGGCCCTCTAGATAGAAAAATGAAAGTGCTAGAGCTCTTACAAAGGGAGAAGGAAAAAACGTAAGCGCAAAAATGAAAATTGGCGCGGTCCACTGGGTCATTTTGGGCTTGGTCCTCAAAGGGTTAAGGGTCAGATCTAAATCAACCATCGACACATAAACGATTTTAAGATCGGTGCGTGCAATTTGCACGATATGATTTTTCGCACGATAATCGTCCCGTGTAATAGGGCCCTTACAGTAAATTGAAATCAAGTTGAATAATCAGACGTAAGACAAATTCTTCTATAAAATAATTTTTTCTTATTCAGACCTGATTCATTGGCAGGATGCACTGGCGTAGCTACCATGGGGGCAGGGTACGCCGTCGCTATGGGGCCCGGGGGCTTAGGGGGCCCGGGCCCCTGCGTTAAAGTATGCCCCCGCCCCCTGTATTGCCGCTCACTATGCATATGCATAGTGAGCGGCCCTGAGCCATCCCCTCCGCCCGCCCCTTCTATCGCTGCTCAGCTGAGCCGATCAGAAGGCCGGAAAAGTGCAATGAGCAGCACTTTCCTGGGCTCCTGATCGGCTAAGCGGCGATGGAGGGGGCGGGCTGGGCGTGCGGAGGGGATCGCTGTCCTACTCACCTGTCCGCCGGCCCCAGCAGCTCCTCTCCCGACACTCCGGTCTCCCGTCATCCTCCGGGCACAGGCAGTGGGGTACAGCGACGCTGCCTGTGTCCCGGAAGTGTTCTGCAGCGGCAGTCTCTCTGTCCCCCGCTGCCTAAGCCCGGAGGATGATGGGAGACCGAAGTGTCGGGAGAGGAGCTGCTGGGGCCGGCGGACAGGTGAGTAACCTGTTTGTTGTTTTTCTGGTCGCAGGGGGGATTGGCTACTATAGGGGGCACTGTATGGGGCATTGGCTACTATGGGGGCACTGTATGGGGCATTGGCTACTATGGGGGGCACTGTATGGGGCATTGGCTACTATGGGGGCACTGTATGGGGCATTGGCTACTATGGGGGGCACTGTATGGGGCATTGGCTACTATGGGGGCACTGTATGGGGCATTGGCTACTATGGGGGGCACTGTATGGGGCATTGGCTACTATGGGGGCACTGTATGGGGCATTGGCTACTATGGGGGCACTGTATGGGGCATTGGCTACTATGGGGGCACTGTATGGGGCATTGGCTACTATGGGGGCACTGTATGGGGCATTGGCTACTATGGGGGGCACTTTATGGGGCATTGGCTACTATGGGGGCACTGTATGGGGCATTGGCTACTATGGGGGGCACTGTATGGGGCATTGGCTACTATGGGGGCACTGTATGGGGCATTGGCTACTATATGGGGGCACTGGCTATGATGGGGGCACTGTCTGGGGGCATTGGCTACTATATGGGGGCACTGTATGGGGGCATTGGCTACTATATGAGGGCACTGGCTACTACATGGGGGCATTGGCTACTATGGAGGGCACTGGCTACAATTGGGGCACTGTATGGGGGCATTGGCTACTATATGGGGGCATTGGCTACTATGAGGGGCACTATATGGGGGCATTGGCTTCTATGTGGGGGCATTGGATACTATATGGGGGCATTGGCTACTATGGGGGGGCACTATATGGGGGCATTGGCTATGTGGGGGCATTGGCTACTATATGAGGGCATTGGCTACTATGGGGGGGCACTATGTGGGGGCATTGGCTACTATATGAGGGCATTGGCTACTATGGGGGGCACTATATGGGGGCATTGGCTACTATATGGGGGCATTGGCTACTATGGGGGGCACTATATGGGGGCATTGGCTACTATGTGGGCACTATATGGGGGCATTGGCTACTATGTGGGGCACTATATGGGGGCATTGGCTACTATGTGAGGCACTATATGGGGGCATTGGCTACTATGTGAGGCACTATATGGGGGCATTGGCTACTATGTGGGGCACTATATGGGGGCATTGGCTACTATGTGGGGCACTATATGGGGGGATTGGCACCAATCACACTGCTGCTATCTCCAAACTGTGACAATGAGCAAAATATTTTTTTTCTATTTCCCCCCCTAAAATCAGGGGCGCGTCTGATCAAAAGGCGCGTCCTATAAAGCGAAAAATACGGTACTACATGGGGGGGGGCAGAGAAGGGGCTAACTACTTAATGAGGGACACAGTTGTCTAACTACTATATGAATACAGAGGGGACCACTATATGAGGGAACAGATGGAGCAAATAGATGCATAGGATATTGGGGCATGAGTGAGGAACCTAAACTGTTTGTCTGTAAGATCCTACTGAGAGAAGTCCTTATGGTGACCAGGCTGGATGGAGAAGAAGGGGAAAAGTGAGCAACTCCGATTGGAGAAGACGCCTGTAACTGCACTGTGATCACTTATGGTGTGTAAAGCCTGTGTGGAGCCTATACATGCCACTGTATGGCCAATGGTGATATTGGACTGTGGATTTTATTCCGTAGCAGTGGTAGCATTATTCAGTATGTGGGGGTTTTAGTCAGTGAGAGGGGGTAATATTTGTCCCATGTAAACTGGTACTGTTTGTATTATTCATCTTAATATACTGGATTTGGTTGGTAACAATATAGTGGTAATGGCAGTGGTCATGGTGCTATAATGCTTTTCCTAATACTATATATACATATTGCTCTCTCTTCACAGCTTAGTCGTCAGTTGTTTGGGGGGGGGGGGGGGGGGCAATCAAAAGTTTGCTATGGGGCCCAGCTAGTTCTAGTTACGCCCCTGGCAGGATGTTTTCATAATAGTGATGAGCTATCTTGAGGAACTTTCAGGTTCGTCCGAACCTGAACTCTTAGCATTTCACTCCCAGTGGCTGAAGAAGTCTATGATTGTGTCCATGTTTGTTTTCCAGTACTCCCTAGGGCTGCATCCAACATTTCTAGCCACTGGGATTCAAATGCCGAATTTGAAGTTTCGTCAAGTTTGCTCATCACTATTCCATAGGTGATCGCCAATTTATTTTTTATTGTAATTTGATTTTTTTTTTATTTTGCTTACAAAAAAGCAAATATTAAGCAGGCAAGAAGCCATCACATTAATAACATGGAATAGGCATTCCTGATATCATTTAATACTGCACCTTTGTGAATAGGTATACCATACTGGAGTTAAACTTCAGCATATTTTATTATGAAGCATTTTGCACTTGTAGACCATGGAGACCCTTTATAATTAACTACATACCTTCAATTGCCTGGTTGGACTCCAGTCAGATAGTCACAATACCACTCAAACCACATCAATCCATTGAAGGACGACTTTAATGGGTTATTTACCACAATGTATTTCCTTGTGAAAACTAACATGGAGAGTAAATCATGAAAAAGTATGAACTAGATTTTCCAGTCAGTGGTCATACAATGCCATTGTGCAAGTGATGTTTGATGGGGTTGCCAACCTGATTTTTTATTCTTTCTGACAACTTATCCAGAAATCCCAGACAGACAACATTTTCTCTGGACACTTTCGAAGACCTTAATAAATCATATAAATTATTCAGTCATTGATTAGATGATGTCTAAGCTCAGATACTAAAATGAAGAAATTAGTAGTTACTGTGAACCCCAAATTGATAACACCTACAACAAGCATAACAAAATGCTCTCAACCTTCAAAAAACCATGGACACATAGAATAAGTGGAAAAAATGTAATTGAAAGAAAAAAATTAAAGTGATTAGAACTAAAGATGAGCGAGCAATACTCAAATCGAGAAGCTGTATTTACTGTAAACTTCATAATATGACAAAAGTCTGTTCTAATTTTGCTATTGTAAATGAAAAACATCAATATTTAAACGAAAATGTTCTATTTTAATTAAATATTAACTGTTACTGGGAGCGGTATTTTGCATTATTAGCACTATCCCGACATTAAAGGGGTTATCCAGTGCTACAAAAACACGGTCACTTTCTTTCAGAGACAACAAATTAAAAAAATTGTGTTTTTTTTTTTCAATTTTACCACAAATATACTTTTTTTCTGGTTTCACAGCATATTAAAGTACAATAAGCGGCACAAAAAATAAGGGTCTCTAGGTAGAAAAAAGCACATGCTATGGCCTTAAAAACACAAGGAAGAGAAAAACGAAAGTGCAAAAATGAAAATTGGCCCGGTCTTCTTAAGGATAATACCACTCCCTGTAATAGTCTATAGTTAATTAAAACTGCAAATTTTCATTCTAATATTAATATTTTTCATTTACAATAGCAAATCTGAAACAAAAAAAATGCAGTTTCAATTGAATATACTGTAAATAATTAAAAAGATATAATATATTCATTTATTTTATCAACAGTATCTTTAATTGAAACAGCATTTTTTTGTTTCAGTTTTGCTATTGTAAATGAAAAATATCAATATTAGAATGAAAATTTGCAGTTTAAAAATTAATTAAATATTGACTATTACAGGGAGCGGTATTACTGCCGGGGACCGCTAATACTGTTACCTGTGATAGTCCTTTAATACTGCTTCCGTGCGTTCCAGAGGTGTTTGCACCATTTTCTAAAGGTGTCATTATGGACTTGGTGACCTCCAAGTGGTCAAATTTAGGTTTTCAAGAAACAAGCATTTTTTCCCCCATTGACTTTAATGGGGTTCAATATTTGATCAAAAAGTCGGGCATCACAGTGTATTTGAATGGAATTTCGAGCTTTCAAATATTTTACTACTCGCTCATGTCTAATTAGAACCCCTGATATCTGACTGGGTAATATACATCAACTTTTACCAGCTGTGAAATGTGAAAGATTGGTTTTTAAAAGGAAGTGTACACTTTTAAAACCATCTGCCTTTGAAAAGAGTATACAACTTTATAAATGGTGTATCCTTTGTGTAATCTGATCCTTCAGGCACGTGTTAATTCAACTCCACAGTATGGCTGGAAGAATAGTAAAAAGTGGAATGAAGATAGAAGTGTGTAGAACAGACTATAATGTCAGACTACAAACAGTGTGTGCATGTAGTCTGTAACCATGGAGACACCCAAGTCGCACAGAAGCTGTATACATAAAATGGGAGGATATAACTAATTGACGTTATTTGAAATGTTTCTTTATATTTTATTTTTGATGCTGTTAATAAAAAAAGGTGATTTCTGCACTCCTCTTTTAATATGTGAAGACAAGCTGCATATATGACAGATGGTGCCATGTTTTAATTGATCATAGAACCCCATGATTAAAACAGTTGCTTGGCGTGCCCTTAATGTAAGAGAGCATTAAACCTTCTTTTAGTCATTTTTTTTTAAATTAAATGTTATTAAATAATTTAAAGGGTTTCCTCCATCATTAGGACCTACCCCCATTCATAAGATAGAAGATAAGGGTGTCCCAACTGCTGGGACCCCCTGATACTGCAAGAATGGGGATCCAAGGCCAAAATGGAGTAGTAGTCACACATGTACAAAATCAAATCAAAATTATAATATAATCTTGGAATCTTGCTCATCTCTAATTAGAATAAAAGAACACCTTTTAGTATCTGACTTTAATTGGCAAAACAACATTTAAGTGACACATTCCCTTTGAAGGGAGTACGCCATCGGGTACATTCGCTTTAAGTGTTTCATATCAACAGAACAGCGCTGGCAACAGGAAGTTGGTGCCGCGGTTCTTTTTTTGAACTGCGGCCTGGTTCCCACGCACAGCGCCGGTCTATTACCTGAAGCACTGGAGGCGGGCCGGCCTGCCCCAGTGGGAGGTAACCCCTGCCCCTCTGTGATACGGCTCCATTAATCCCCATTGTTTTCCCTTATGAAAAGTGGGATGCTCATCGCATTCCGGGGAAAAAGCACCACACAGTGGCACAAGAGGTTCCTACATTATAATTATATGGACTGTATTATGCATGCTGCTCTCATTGTACACTACTTTGCCATGTGCCTTTGCCCAATATATATATATATATATATATATATATATATATATATATATATATATATACAGTGGTGCCGTGGATTACGAGCATAATTAGTTCCAGGACCGTGCTTGTAATCCAAATCCCTCTTAAACCAAAGCAAATTTTCCCATAAGAAATCATAGAAATGCAAACAATTGGTTCCACACCCCAAAAATAATGATTTATTATTCTGAACATATAAAACTAATAAAACAAACATTCAGAAACAGCAAAATATGTGATATTATAAGTTACTGTACAGTAATGGAGAGGATGGGAAACACAAGGGCTGACAGAGACTGCAGGGAGCAGGAAGGAATGAGCAGGGCAGATGTGGGCACATACATGCAGCACTCTCTGTCCGGGGAGAGAGGGGTTACAGCTATGAAGAGATTAC
Source organism: Dendropsophus ebraccatus (assembly GCF_027789765.1). Lineage (NCBI taxonomy): Eukaryota > Metazoa > Chordata > Amphibia > Anura > Hylidae > Dendropsophus > Dendropsophus ebraccatus. The sequence continues at coordinate 13,622 of NW_027210470.1, forward strand.
CTCCACAGTCCTGTCCCCTGATGTGAGCCCCAGCCTAAAGTGGATCAGCTATGATTTGGAAGGTGAGGGAGACTTCCTGGGTCAGAGTACAGGGCTGTAGACCCCGCTATGCAGACCATGCCCCTCCCCCACTCGCATTCCCACCCAGTACAGGGAGCTCTTAAACCAAAGCAATGCACTTAAACCAAGTCACAATTTTAAAAAACTGTGAGCTCTTAAACCAAAATGCTCTTAAACCAAGTTACTCTTAAACCAAGGTACCACTATATATATATATATATATATATATATATATATATATATATAAATCACAGCACAGTATACATACAGAAAGCGTTTATTTTTAGGTAATAATCTTACTTGTCAGGAATTCCTTTTAGTATATGGGCCAAAATGATACTCTAGGTCTCCAGGACCGGAGATGGTTAAATATGACATAACCATACGGCTGGGTTGTTCTCTCATAGAATAATTGTTTGGCATTCCCCTTACACCCCACAGCTGAAAGATACCAATCATGTCAAAGGCAACAAGGTTATTAACAGGAAAGGAACTGAGGTTGAGCATGTACGTCTCCCTCTTTCTTCTTATTAATTTACCTTGAAGGCAAATTCCATAGAGCTTCCATCTGCATTTAACATCACAATTGATCAATGATGTTGCTGAACTGATAGTGAACCCACGCCGAGGAGTTAAAATTACCATCTTTAATCTATGTCTATTATAATGTTAAGTAACCCAACTTCATAAAATGAGAGAAAATAATGGAGGACAAGGTGCTAGAAAAGCCTTCAATAGGGGTCTTATTCATAACTATTGTCATCTGTGAGACTTCTTCCCCGTCCAGCACATAATTCAGATGGAGCAGTAGTTGCTGCTTCCGTTCTTTCTGGCAATTAATCTATTCTGGCAATTTATAGCATGTCTTTCTAATACATGGATGTCATATTAGTAGTAACCCCAAAAGAGAATAGACCTGCTTACTGTTTGCACTTATCTCCTTAATACCATAAGATTACAGGTCTTAAAGAGCTTTCTCACTTGTATATAAATACAATTTAATCATTGTTTAACCCCTTAAGGACAGAGCCTGAAATGGCCTTAATGACAGAGACAAATTTTATGAATATGACCAGTGTCACTTTATTCATTAATAACTTCGGGATGCTTTTACCTATCCGGCTGATTCTGAGATTGTTTTCTCGTGACATATTGTACTTCGCAGTTGTGGTAAATTGGAGTTGATACTCATAACGAATCTTTATGAAAAAACCCCAAATAACATGAAAAAATGTGAAAAAATGCATTTTTCCAACTTTGAAACTTTTTTGCTTATACAGAAAGTGGTTATACCACATAAATTATATATTAAATAGCATTAGCAACATGTCTACCTTATGTTGGCGGCATTTATTAAACGATCTTTCATTTTTTTTAGACAATAGAAAGCTTAAAACATTAGCAGCAAATTTCCAAATTTTCAGTAAAATTTCAAAATCAGATATTTTTAGGGACCTGTTCAGGTTTAAAGTGTATTTGAGGGGCCTGTATGTTAGAAAGCCCCACAAAGCACTCCATTTCAGAAACTGCACCCCCCAAACTCTGCAAAAGCATATCCAGAAAGTGTTTTAACCCTTTAGGGGAGTCACAGAAATAAAAGCTAAGTGTGTAAGAAATTTGAAAATTTAAATTTTCTGTGCAGAGATTTTATTGTAATCCAATATTTTTCATAATTATAAAACTAATACCAGAGAAATGCACCCCAATATTGATTGCGCCGTTTCTGCAGTTTATAGAAATACCCCATATGTGGCCCTATTGCGCTATTTGACGCAACCACAAGCCTAAGAAAAAAGGGAGCGCCTAGTGAATTTCAATGGCTCTGTTACATTTGGTAATTTCTGACTGTACCACTTCAGGTTGGCAGAGGCTCTGGGGTGCCAAAACTGAAAAAACACCCCTAAAGGGACACCATTTAGAAAACTACACCCCTAAAGGAATGTAACAAGGGGTGCGGTGAGCATCTGGACCCCACAGGTGCTTCACAGATTTTCTGAACAATATGGTGTGAAAAAAGAAACATTTATTATTTACACTAAAACGTTGTTCTAGCCTTCAATTTTTCATTTTCTTAAAGGGATAAGAGGAAAAAAAAGACACAAAATGTGTAGCGCAGTTTCTCCCGAGTACGGAAATACCCCACATGTGGCGATAAAGCACCAAGGGGGCGCAAAACGAGCCTCCAAAGGGAAGAAGCGCCAATTGGCTTTTGGAAGCTGAATTTCACTGGAAAGGATTTCAAGGGCCATGTCGCATTTACAGAGCCCTCGTGCTGCCAAGACACTGGAAACCCCCCACAAGTGACCCCATTCTGGAAACTACACCCCTCAAGGAATCTAACAAGGGGTTCATTGAGCATATGGACCCCACTGGTGACGGGCACAAATGTGGAACAATGTGACGTGAAAGGGAATATTTTCAATTTTTCACTTTCATGGCACAAATGTGCCCGTCATCAAGGGGTCAATATCCTCACTGCACCCCTTGTTAGATTCCTTGAGGGGTGTAGTTTCCAGAATGGGGTCACTTGTGGGGGGTTTCCAGTGTTTTGGCAGCACGAGGGCTCTGTAAATGCGACATGGCGTTCATCATGTATTCTAGCCAAATCCAACCTCCAAAATCCAAATGGCGCTCCTTCCCTTCGGAGGCTTGCCCTGCGCCCACATGGCGCTTTATGTCCACATGTGGGGTATTTACGGACTCAGGGGGATGTGCTCTACACATTTTTTTTTCCTCTTTTAACCCCTTGTGAATATGATAAATTCAAGGCTAAACCAACATTATAGTGTAAAAAATGTAATATTTCATTTTCACGCCACATTGTTTCACATTTGTGCCCGTCACCAGTGGGGTCCATATGCTCACTACACCCCTTGTTACATTCCTTGAGGGGTGTAGTTTCCATAATGGGGTCACTTGTGGGGGGTTTCAACTGTCTTGGCAACACAGGGGCCTTTTGAATGCAATATGGCACCTCGAAATCCATTCCATCCAAATCCAGCCTTCAAAAACCAAATGGCGCTCCTTCCCTTCGGAGGCTTACCCTGCACCCGCATGGCGCTTTATGTCCACATATGGGGTATTTCCATACTCAGGGGAAATTGCGCTACACATTTAGTGTTTTTTTTTTTTTATCTTTTAGCCCCTTGTGAAAATGAAAAAATCATGACAAGATTAATGATTTAGAATAAACATTTTACAAAAATTACACTAAATGTTGGTCTAGCCTTGATTTTTTCCATTTCCACAAGGGGTTAAAAAAGAAAATGAAGACAAAACGTGTAGGGTAGTTTCCCCTGAGTACGAAAATACCCCACATGTGGGCATTATGTGCCATATGGGCACAGGGCAAGCCACCAAAGGGACAGAGCGCCATTTAGAGGCTGGAATGGAGGATGGAGGCCATGTCGCAATTACAAAGCTCCTGTGCTGCCAGGACAGTAGAAACCCCCAATTGACCGCATTCTGGAAACTACACCCCATAAGGAATCTAACAAGTGGTGCAGTGAGCATATGGACCCCCACTGGTGACGGGCACTTACGTAGAACATGTGCCGAGAAAAAAAAAAATCCCATTTTTTTCATTTTCACGTCCCAAATGTGGCCGTCACCAGGGGGCCATATCCCCGCTGCCCCCCTTGTTAGATTCCTTATGGGGTGTAGTTTCCAGAATGGGGTCACTTGTGGGGGGTTTCTACTGTCCTGGCAGCACAGAGGCTTTGTAATTGCATCATGGCAAGTCTCTAATGGGAATGGCGGCCATACCTATATAGCTGGGGAAAAGGGACAATTCTAATTTATTTGGGGGTATTAGGCCAATTATTAGTTTATAAGGTTGAAAATGACAGGTGTCCATCAAACTCAATCTGTGTTGATCCAGAGGAAGGCAAAAAAACCCTCGTGAGGCAGATGACAGTAGCCTCATCACAGGGAAAAAATTCCTTCCCGACTCCATAATGGCGATCAGAATAATCCCTAGATCAACGTGACCCCTGAAATAGGAATAAGGGACAGAATTTAGAAAATGTAGAACCCCAATGACGTGTGGTGCGCCTTGAAGCGATCCAGTATTCAGAGGCCGGGGTAATCAGGACAGGCGTCACACTGGAAAATGGTGTCCTTCCTGATCCCCCTGTTACCCCACACTCTGCACTTCTTCTGGGGTCTCCTGTTTTCCAGTGTGGGGGACGTCACCTGGAAAATGTTGTCCTGGTGCGATATGGGGTCCTTCATGTCCAGAAGCGCTGGGTCCACTCCATGGCTGCTAAATATTAGGGCTCTATTACTGCCTCTGATATTTTCGGATCGTGCCGCAAGCTACAGTAGCTCGGGCAGGGAGGGACCGGAAGAGGGGGTGCTGGTATAAAAGTTTTCTCTGTGCAGGTGGTAACCTTTATCCAGCAGTGGGAAAATCAGTTCCCGGACGATCTTCCCACTTGTTCCGAGGATGGGGGGAGGGGGCATCTGGGGGCATCTGGGGCTGGATTCGGGTCTCCCTTCCTACATACACCTACCTAGCTGAGGGGTCCAGAGCAGGTATTTACTAATTTTGTGGACTCTGATCGCTGTGCCACCGGCCCGATCGCCGGTGTTCACGGCGATCGGGCCGGTGGCACCGTGACCATCATTACTTTTTACAGTAATGGCGGTCGGTGCCGTCCTCGGACAGCACCGACGGCCATTTTTTCCATTTTTTCCGGGTCATCGGGTCACCGATGACCCGGAAAGGTTCCGATCGCCACTATTGGCTGATCTGAATTGATCAGCCAATAGCGGCGATCGTAAGCACGGGGGGTGTTAACCACCCCCCGTGCCGAGAAGCTAAGATGGCCTGCTATGATTTATAGCAGGCCATCTTCCCCGATCGCTGTGTGCGAACACACAGCGATCGGGGAAACATCGGGCGTAAATTTACGCCCTGATGCGTTAAGTACCAGGGCGCGAGGGCGTAAATTTACGCCCGATGTCGTTAAGGGGTTAATGACTGTTTTGATTCCGTACCATTCTTAAAGGGGTACTCTAACGGGGAGATTTATCAAAGGGTGTAAAATTTAGACTGGTGCAAACAGCAACCAATCACAGCTCAGCTTCCAGCTCTGGTGAAAGTAAAGAGGAGTTGTGATTGGTTGCTTTGGCCAGTTTGCACCAGTCTAAATTTTTCACCCATTGATAAATCTCCCCCTAAATATTTAAACAAACATTGTTTAAATCAATTGGTGTCAGAAAGTTATACAGATTTGTAAATTACTGTTATTTAAAAATCTCAAGTCTTCCAGTACTTATCAACTGCTGTATGTGTTGCAGGAAGTGATGTATTCTTTCCAGTATGACACATTGCTCTCTGCTGCCATCTTTGTCCATGTCAGGAACTGTCCAGAGCAAAAAATAAAGGTCAACACTTCCAGTAAAACGTGTTCCTTTATTTTCAATCCATTAAAATATAGAAAGTTTCCATGGTAAATACAAAGATGTAAATATCAAACGAATCTGACGTGTTTCTGGTCGTTGGTCCTTAATCATAGGTATATGAGTGCCATAAATGGGGGGATCAACATTTAGCACCTCCTACTTCTCATCAGTATAATGCAAAGACAAAGAGACAATACATAATTTACAAAATATAAAACTTATTTGACAAAAAAAAAAAAACATTAAAAAAATTAAATAATTAAGAAATAAATCCAGTCTACAGGGGCTTAACTAGAAATGACTGGGCCCCATAGCAAATTTTGATTGGGCCCTCCCTCCCAGACTGACCACTAAGCTGTCAAGTGTAGTAATAACTGCATAGTGACAGTTAAAAGGACATTTGCAGGAGGCCCGCTTGGCCACCAGGTGCTGCAAATGATGACAGCTCAGAGGGGCCAGTGTATTGCAGGAGTGAGCAATGGGGCCCCCTGATGTGGCAGGCCCTGTAGCGGCTGCTAAGGCTGCTACAGTGGTAACTATATCCCTGCCAGTCTATGATTGAGTCCTGTAGAAGATGAAGTATTAACCATAAGAATCCAATATGCCTCACGATTGGCAGTTTTTGTTTTCTATCACTACCACGATCTGAATATGCAAAACAAGAGTCCGTGGCGCCTCGGTCTCAAAATACGGGAATAGCCAGATATTCCTAGCCTGTTGTCACGGGCGTCTCCATGATGGGGAGAGCACCATACCACCCTGATAGATAGCCTCTTAAGTCCCACTCGGTTGCGAGTATTGGAACATAAATAGGGAAACAACAGGGTGGCCCCTTTTGTGTCAAAGTCTAATTCAAGGTGTGAGTATTGCGACATGACAAGGGCTTGCCAAGGCTGGCATCAATCCACAGACAGTCGTTTCAGGGTATTTTCCCCTCGTCAGTGTGGAACAGGATTCTGGCTAGTTGGAGCAATGACAAATCAACCAACAAAACACAGTAATCAATGAACTCAGTGATCAGTGAAAAAATTCCAATGAAGTACTCAATCAAGAGTCTCCACTGATGCCCCCAAAATTTAAATATGCAAAACAAGAGTCCGTGGAGCCTCGGTTGCGTGTCTCAAAACACGGGATAGCCAGATATCCCTAGCCTGTTGCCACGGGGCATCTCCATGATGGGGTGAGCACCACACCACCCTGTTAGATAGCCCCTAAAGTCCCATTGTGAATTTTTCACTGATCTCCTTGAGTTCAGTGATTACTGTGTTGGTTGAACTGCTACGATCTGAGCAATAGTCTAGTGAAAGTTTCTATAGTCATTAAGGATTGAGAAGTCCACTGATCACGCACCTACTGGGTGAGCTGGGAACTATTAACTTTGTTTTCTACGTAACTGTCTAGAGTAGTAGCAAATCCTCATAAACTTCTCCTGCTTTGAACAGTTCCTGTTCTGGACAAAGGTGGCAGCAAAGAGCACTGTGTCCAACTGGAAAGTAAACATTACTTCCTGCAGGATATACAGCAGCTGATAAGTACTGGAAGACTTAATATGTAATTTACAAATCTCTGTAACTTTCGGCCATCAGTTGATTTGAAAACATTTTTTTCCTTCTGAGTACCAATTTGAGTTCTCTGTTTCCCAAAAATAAAGGGTAACAATTAGAGATGAGCGAACCTCAAGCATGCTCGAGTCCATCCAAACCCGATCGTTCGGCATTTAATTAGCGGTGGCTGCTGAAGTTGGATAAAGCCCTAAGGCTATGTAGAAAACATGGATATAGTCATTGGCTGTATCCATGTTTTCCAGACAACCTTTATCCAACTTCAGCAGCCCCCGCTAATCAAATGCCGAACGATCGGTTTCAGATGGACTTGAGCACTCGAGGTTCGCTCATCTCTAGTTACAACATAAAGCCTAAGGCTTGCTATACACCTGGGACTTTGACACATAATGGCCAATCAAAGTCCCAGGGGATCACACGTACAAACGAGGATAAATAATCAGGACAAAAACATGTCAGACTAAACTAGAAGGTCATTGTTTTATTTTATTTTAAAACCACAGTGGCAAATTCAACCGATCACGCCAAACACTATTTTTTTAGTCACAGTTGGCTAAAAGAATCTAGCATAGTGAATCAGACTTTTTGCATAGTTGCTTAGTTTATAGAGAATGTTTGTTTAAAATGAAAAATGGCCATTTTGGCCAACAATTATTTGGCAAATAATTGTTGGCAAAAAAGACCACCTGGTCCATCTAGTCTGCCTTTTTAGTATTTCTCTTATTATTTTAGGATAGATAAGCCAGATGCCAGACCTAGTACAGCTTAGCTCTTTATTGTTGAAAAGCCTATCTACTTTCAGGTGCAGGTACTGGTCAGGATGGCCAACCACCTGTAAATTCAAAGTGGACTATTTTAATGCAATTCTTCGTGATAAAATGGTAGAATGAGTTGATTTTATATTTTTGTTAAACCAACAGCATTTAAGTTAATGTACCACTTACTCAAAAAACTTTTTGAAGACTGGTTGGTGCTGGCGCGGTGGACAGTGGTGCAGTCCATTTTTGAAAACACTTCCCACTCCACTGTTTCTTTATATTCACTTTGACCCGCTCTATGCACTGCATAATGACAGTACATATGGCAACATATGTGGGGATAGTTATAGGCTGTGCATACAGTCCCAAATCCTTTAATTTACCATCTTATTTAAAGGAGAAGTCCAGCAAAAATGTAAAATCCAGGGTCGGCAAGTGAGTGTTGGAACATAGTAAGGAATCTATACTATGTGTCCCTGTGCCCCCCTCAGTGTCGCATGACAGGCTCACTGACTGCAGTCTAGTTCCAGTTTCTCAAGGGTTTCAGTGTTGCCACAACCTGGCTGGGAGGGACGCTCAGCCGGTCGGTGACAGCAGTGGTTTCCTGCCCTGGTCTCTGACTGGCTGAGCAGGCATTCCAGAGCCAGGCCCGGATGTTGCAGGAACAGGAGCTGCAGGAGGCCATCGAGGACTGGGGGAAGAGATGAAGCGCTGCTAAGGCATGGAGATGAGTAAGTATTAGTGATGAGCGAGCATGCTTGTCCGAGCTTGGTTCTCGATCGAGTATTAGGGTACTCGATGGTACTCTTTACTCGGATGAGCATCTCGCGATACTCGAGAAAATCTCATCATACGTTTCCTGTAAGTTTGGGTGCTATTTCTCAGCCAATAAACATGCAGAAGAGGAGACTCTTTGGTACATCCTGTGATCACGTGGGACCCATACATGTCGATAGCAGCGATTGGTTGGCCAGATCAGATGACCCTGCTATGCTAATTTCAATCACATCACAACTGCTTTCACAGAGTAAAGGGTGTGTCAGAGAGTCTGTCTAGGTCCAGCCACTACCAGATTGTACCGTACAGCCCCCCCTAAACTAGTGAGTACTACACTGTACTGCTGGGATTTGTAGTACACCTGCATAAAACTTCACTGCTCATTGTAAGGGGGTATCCCAGCGTGTGTCTAGGTCCAGCCACTACCAGATTGTACCGTACAGCCCCCCAAAACTTGTGAGAGCACAAGTATTTTTCCTGATTTCTGTATTTCATACGCAAGGCCTATCTAAGTTCGATACTGTGCAGTGTCCATAAAATGGTGAACCCCAGGGGTAAGGGTCGAGGGCGTGGGGTTCCAAGTGATGCCGTTGCCGGAGGCCGTGGTTCAGGGCAGGATGACACAGCATCACCTGTTGAGGAGGTAGCAGTGGCACACCGCAGACGTCCACTCCCTAGCTTCTTTGCCCAACTTAGGGGGTCTCGTGGTAGACCGATATTGAAACTGCAGCAGTGTGAACAGGTGATCACGTGGATAGTGGATAATGTGTCCAGTAACTTATCCACCACCCAGTCTTCCAGGCAGTCCAGACACGCTACCCAAGGGAGTGGAACCCTTGCTCCATAAGCTCAGCCTCCTTCCCCACAGCCTGGCCCCTCCAGGGAAAGAAGGGATTCAGATCCACCACCATGCTCCCAGGAACTCTTTTCTGAAACCTTCCCTGAGTCAGAGCAACTGGAGCAGTCGATCTGTCCCGATGCCCAAACTATGCAGGTCACGCAGTCAGTGGGTGTTGAGAGTGGGGACTTGCAAGCGGGGTTGGAAGAGGTGTCTGATGATTATGAGATGACAGTGAGGTTGTTGTCATGGATGTAACTCAAAGTGAGGAGGATTGTGAGGAAATGGAGGAAGAGCTGGTGGATGAGGACGAGGTGAATGACCCGAGCTGGGTGGATAAGCGTAGTGAAGACCATGCTTCTGAAGGGAAGGCAAGTTCACCCGCAGGACCGGTGGGAAGAGGAAAAGGGGTGGGCAGAGGGAAAGGCAGGGGCAGAGCGAGCAGATCAGCAACTGTTTCACGGAGTCAAATTCCCGTGGCCAGGGCTAGATGTTCCCAAGTCTGGAGGTTTTTTAAAGAAAGTGCGAATGACCGACGGACTGTAGTGTGCAACGTGTGCCACACCAGGATCAGCAGGGAAGCCACCACTACCAGCATGCGCAGGCAAATCAGTGCTAAACACCCCACTCAGTGGAACCAAGGCCGTTCAGTGGCTACCTTGTTCACTCTGTCCTCAACGCCATGCTGTGTCAGGCTGAAATTTTTGGCTGGTTCATGATATGCTACCTCTGTTTTAACCAGGCTTCTACACAGAATTAGGCATAATGGTGCCATTAGGCAGCCTCAGAGGCATGCATACATGCTGCCCCTGCTGTTTACTGTCCATTTCCGTTGTATTTCCATCAATTTCTGAGGTTGACAGGTTTTCACACGACCTTCCCTCTACTGAACTTGAGTCTCCTGCAAAAATGCTCGAGTCTCCCATTGACTTCAATGGGATTCGTTACTCGAAACAAGCACTCGAGTATCGGGAAATACTTGTCTCGAGTAACGAGCATCAGAGCATTTTAGTACTCGCTCATCATTAGTAAGTATAGACTCTTATGTTCCTGAACCCCCTGCTGGCTATGCATTTTTCTTTTAGGAAACGTTTTTTCTAGACAGGGAATGATTTTTCTGTAAATATCTTTGGGTGCTGTGAAAATAAAAAGATGACATACTCAGATGCTCTTTTCCCTCACCACTGTTTTTCTGACTGGGCTGAGAGGGCATTTCCTACTGAATGAAACATTCCAGGAATAAGAAAGAAGAAGAGAGCATCCGAACAGATTTGGGGATACGGTTAGGTGAGACTTTACTGCACCTTGGGGTATTTATAAATAGAACCTCCTTTCCTAAACATCCCCTTTAATGCTCAAAAGTCTTATAAAAAAGGATCAGTGAGCAATTTCATCATTTAGATGGATGTAAAGGACACAATTATAGGGGTTAGACCTGTGACAGTCCAGGACACAATTTAAGGGAACAAGAAAACCTATATTTCATATCAGCTATTAAACCCTCAAGTCTGGCATACGACACCTTGCTGAAGGTGTCACATGTAAAATCTTGGTTAAAGATCAAAGAATCGAGAAAATGACTTGGCCGCTAAGTCCTTTGATACAACCAAAATAAATATGTTTTCTAGTTTGCCAGCCTTGACTAGTTTCCGCGGGAATTCCATGCTCCATCACATCTCGATATTGGAAGCTGTACTTGAGGAAAATGAATGAGACTTTAATGCTACCAGGTAGAGCCAGTCTAGACAGTTTTGGAAACATAACTTTAGGAATTTCATGCACATAAATTCAGTAAAACACTAATATGTGTACAATAGAAGCAGGCAGCTGTATGCAGGTTTAAATGAGCACAATAGGTTGAACGCATGAGGTGTTATACAATAATAAATTTTGCCTTGTGCAGTTGTGCATTCAATTCATTATAAGGCTTGCTCTAAGCATTTACAATAGACACAGAAAGGATTCTGACCTCTTAACTTTGCTGAGAACTTTGTTGAGGCATCTTAAGCTAAGAATAAAACTTCAGGGCACCTAGGGTGTGATGCTACAAACTTGACATATCCATTGTTTCTTATTCTCCTCTGGAGCTCATTGTAAGATGAGTCAGGAGTAGAGATGAGCATGCTCTGGTTCTTCCAAACCCCAACATGCAACATTTGATTATTGGTGGCTGCAGAAGTTGGATGCAATCCTAAGACTTCCTAGAAAACACGGATACAGCCATAGGCCATAGGCTGTATCCATGTGCCATATGCGGGGGTAGCTGCTAGGTGGTGTTGGGTCATTTGGGCACTTGTCACGGTGGCCAGGAGTGGTAATAGAACCTACCTCAAGACACACAGGCACTACACTTGAGGTAAAAAAGGTAACCCAAGTGTAAGGTGTGGGTGCAGGTGCAACAAAACAAAAATAGATTAGAGTCCAATGGTTTTACCAGTGCAACTTCAGTGCAATACAATACAGTTGTGCTGATAACTTTAAGAGCAGGCGCAGGTGACAGAGGAAGAGAACACTAGAGGTTGAGGTAGCTTGAGGAGTGCATATGGGGACAGTTTTGGGGGCCTTGTCCAAGTAGTAGTGTACTCTGTGGGGATGAGGTTTAGTATAAGCTGAGAAGAGAAAAATACCTGTACTCATGTTTAGATAGCGTGCTATCTGACCGCCTTCTGCCCAACAAGTTCAGCGAGTGCGTGGTTTGGGAGTCCAAGCCCCAGACCTTTACAACTGGGTGTAGCAGACTTTCCAAGACTTCCCAGAAAAGCGTTGCACAGTACGATCATGAGCTTCCAGCTATTTGACCTACTGGCGGTCAGTACATAGCTGTGGTGCCGCCCTGAGAATAGTCGAGAGGAATGCCTGGGTTCCTCAGAGGATGGTTACCCCTCCTCAGGGTTTAGGACTGCATACTGGAGTAGGTCTCTCAGTATGGAAATCTCTCTCTCTTGTTGTATCTTAGCCCCCCTCCCCCCCCCCCCCCACACACACACCAATTTACAAAAGATTTAAAAAAAAACTCCAACCAGGAACTGACCTCCCTTTTATAGGGAAAACTAAGCCTCACAGTGATTGGTGGGGTTGTGGAAGAGAGGAGAGAGAAGAAGTGTAACAGGTTGAAAACTAAGAGAAAGCACCTACACATGTGATTGGTTAAACAATAACATGTGACAATCAACAGTTAACCCATAGTTTTCTTTCAGCTGTGCTCCATAGACAACATAAGTACAAAGCAGAGAGTGACACCTAGTGGGAAAATACTCAACAGCAGCTTCATCCCCTTTTTGCAATAGGCCACTGGTAATCAAATGCTGCATGCTTGGGTTTGGATGAACCAGAGCATGCCAGAGATTTGCTACTCTCTAGTCTGGAGGGAATGAAAAACATCAACTCTCAGCTCACAGCTCTCAGCTCACACTGAACGTGACAAAACCCTGTTTAATAAGATGTGGTTCTGTTGGGACGTGTTCAGTGGCTCAGGTGGCGTTGCGGCCTGGGTTTCCCAGCACTGGCGCTAGCCTTCTAGCAGTAACGTTCTTCTTTAATGTTGTCTGTTATTGTCGTAGGGCTCTTTCTTTCTTTCTTTCTTTCTTTTTTTCTTTCTTTCTTTCTTTCTTTCTTTCTTTCTTTCTTTCTTTCTTTCTTTCTTTCTTTCTTTCTTCTTTCTTCTTCTTCTTTCTTTCTTTCCTTCTTTTTCTCTCTCCTTCTTCTTGCCCCTCCCCTAGTTCAGCTATGTTTCCTCCAGACTTGACATTTTCCATTAAGGTCAAAGAGTTCAATCTTGGTTTCAACAGCATTTTGGTTATCATCAAATAAGATCCTTAAGTGCCAAAATCCAAGAAGTGTTCGCCTTATATTTGACATCTGAATATTGGGGTGCTGTAGAGATAGCTGTACTTTTGAGACAGTCCTAGTGAGATTATTGGAGTCTTGTAGAGATGACAGTCCTTCTAAGATAGTTCCATGCTGTAGGGATGGCAGTCCCTCTAAAACAGTCCTTCTGAGATTAGTAGAGTGCTGTAGAGATGGCAGTCCCTCAGAGACATTCCATCTAAGATTATTGTATTGCTGTAGAGATGGCAGTCCTTCTGAGACATTCCATCTAAGATTATTGTAGTGCTGTAGAGATGGCAGTCCTTCTGAGACATTCCATCTAAGATTATTGTAGTGCTGTAGAGATGGCAGTCCTTCTGAGATTAGTGGAGTGCTGTAGAGATGGCAGAGTTCAGTCAGAAGAAATCTAAGTTCTTGGTGAGTACTTCCTGACCACGGCCTCTCTCTTTCTCAATTGCTTACTTTAGCTCTAGCGACAGTCCCAGTGGTTTGGAATTTGTGCCATTTAAGATGTAGACCACTGTGTGCTTTGGGGCCTCCAGTGATTCAGAACTTCTCTAGTAGTCTTCACCATATCTCTATCTAGAGACCTTAAAACAATTGCTTCAACCTAATGACTTTCTTTTGGATAGATGCGTGCCTTTCAGAATCACGTCCAGTCAGTTAAATTTACCAATTTAGGTTATAAAAACATCATCAATAGAAACAGGATGCAGCTGTTCTCATGAGGGTTTCAGCCAAGGGCCTAAATACTTATGTAAATGTAATATCTCATTTTTGTAATGTCAATACAGTGTATGTGAACAGATTGTGCAAACATGATTTTTGTATTTTTTGAATTTATTTTCGAGTTGAGAAAACCCATTTTCTAATGTATGATTAGGGAATTCTGAGAGGCTTTTATCTGCTAGAACAGAGAGTAGCTGTAAAGAGTCTCTGGAGGACCAAGCACATTGAATTTAATGATTCCCTAGGCAATTCTTCTTTTCACCTGTATCGGTGCGGTAAAGAAACTGAACAATCTCTGCTCGGCTCCTCCACACATTGCACCCTGATTCATCTGTATCACCATCATTTCTATAACTATGATCAGAAAGAAAAAACATATAAAAAAATAAAAGGTATAAACCTGATGAAATTTCCAGGTATGAAAGATTCAGTTCTTCCAAGAAGGACAGAGCACACCTGGACGGCCTCCAAAGGAGCATAAATTAGTTTGGAATGTAACTTTGTGACTGTATTGTTCCAGCCTTCAGGAGAATCTTTTCACCCTTACAGTCAGGATGTCTCTAGTTCATTTCCCCTCACACAGTATTACGAAAAACTACTTGGCCCAATTTCAAACTAAGAAAACTTTGCTGATAGCAGTGGTGGGGAAGCATATAATTAATCAGAGCCCGCTGCTTCACAACATAAAGAACACCACATATCAATAACAGGAAACATTCGGAATTTGATTCACAGATAAAACGGAAAAGACTGAGCCGCACTGGGTGTCTGTGTGTTAATTGAGTTGGGGGGGACTCCTCATAATATCACATTAGATATGCCGGAGGAAGCAGTGAAGATATGGAGCCCGGCAGTACTCGGAAGGTGAACAGGAGAATATTAGGTTGTCTATTTTTAACACATCTTTTTTCTACCTCTGTAACTTTAAGCAGTAGGTCTGAAATCTAGCGCAAGATACAGTGTATTCTTTTAATGCTCCGATAAATAATAAAAAAATAAATGCAAGTTTTCTTTTTTTGCAACCTCCTTCCAGATTGTTTCCCAACTAGAGATGAGCGAACCGGGTTCGGGTTCGAGTCGATCCGAACCCGAACGATCAGCATTTGATTAGCTGGGGCTGCTGAACTTGGATAAAGCTCTAAGGTTGTCTGGAAAACATGGATACAGCCAATGACTATATCCATGATTTCCACATAGCCTTAGGGCTTTATCCAAGTTCAGCAGCCACCGCTAATCAAATGCCGAAAGTTCGGGTTCGGATCAACTCGCGCATGCTCATCTCTATTCCCAACCTATGTGGGGATTCATTGTGCAGCTTTACTTAAAGGGGTATTCTGGAGAAAAAAAAGTTTTCAAATCAACTGGTGGCAGAAAGTTGTGCAGATTTGTAAATGATCAGCTGCTGGTTTGTTTGAATTTGTCGCCACCAGGAGGATATCCAAGCGAGTCCCGCCGGGTGTGAAGTGAGCACCCCGGGGGAGGTGTCCCTGAGCTTGGGGAGAGCGACCATGGAGCCTCCTGCAGTGGGGAGATGGAGGCAGTAGCCAGGACAATAGGGACACTGAGCATCCCCCAGGGCAGAGGGGAACATTGCTCCGCTGTGAGACGGGAAATAGTATTATCCCGGAGACAGGAATACTGGTACCACACATGTACCAGAGGCAGGAGCAGCCGCTGGGCACACAGTTGCCCTAGTCACACACTCTAGGGTTCAGTGCTCAGTCCTGCCATCATCCTCTCCAGTGCAGGGGAAAAAAAGCACTGTGCATTTCCCGTAATAAGTGTATATTAGTAATTTGTATAACTTTTGGACTTCTCCTTTAACTTTTATCTTTTAGTCTGTGGGGCTGTGTGGTAATTTTTGCACTGTGGTTTTTATTGGTACAACTTGAACATATGTGATTTTTTGATAATTTTTTACCATTTTCGCTGGACGCTTACAATGCAAGATTAGGAATGAAAATTTAATCGCGTACTTCGGTGACTAAAAAAAAAAAAAGTTTTGCAAATACGTTACTTTAATAATGTTTTATTACTTTGTAATATAACTATTTTAAAATAACTTTTAAAAAATGATTTAAAAATTTGTAACTATTTTAAAAGAACTTTTTAAAATGTAATTAATTATTTGCATAGCCCCTACTGTTAAGTGTTCACAGTAAAGGACATCTGCTGCCTCCAACATTTGTGTTGGGAACTACAGGGCTGTCTAAGCCTTGCAGTTGCAGCTCCTTATCCCCTGCTCTGATTAGGCGCTGTAAAACAGTGCTATTCAGAGCTGGATCCCATTCCTCTAGAGTGCTGTATATTCTTATATACAGTATTGCTATCCACTGCATTTGCTCTGCTAGCGCTGTTGGAAAATGGGGAAAAACTTTGGGCCCTATTACACGGGACGATTATTGTCCAAAAAATTGTTATATAATTCGAATTTAAACAATAATCGTTCTGTGTAATTGCAGGCAACGATTGAAAAATCGTTCGTATGTCGTTGATCGTTAGTTTAGATCTGAACCTAAAATTATCGTTAATCGTCCGCTAATCACTCGCTGTAATTCCACATTCGTTCGCTCAAGTTCCGCATTTTTTCACTAATCGTTCAGTGTAATTGCACATTGTCCATTGTTTTGCTGGGATCAGAAGGAATAAACGATCATAGTAATGATCGCAATAACAATCGTAGTAATGATCCTAACTAACGACCATTGTTCTGTGTAATATGGTGAACGATTTCAGGTTAATAAAAAACATTCATGTTTGCGATCGTTTATCGTTAAAAATAGATCTGTGTAATACGGCTCTCTTATTTTGAGCCTGTAGACAGACTGTATCAATCACTGAGTCAGGCAGCCACAGGACCCCAAGCAGAGGGCTTATTCTGCACTAACAACAGATAGACCCCCCCATTATCACATTGCGGAGAGCCGATCTGAACCATTGCACCACCAATGTGAAGCTGTAAGGCCATTTAAATGTCAGTTTTGAAGGTGAGTTCTCAAAAACTTCAGTATGTATCCTACTTAGTGATGCACGATGCACCAAAATATCGATACTACTATCGATATTTCGGGCAGAAAAACGGTTCGGTACCAGGATTTCCTGGTATCGATACTTCATGTTAAGCTGCATAATAGAGAAGCTTAATATTAAGTAAAGAGCAGAGAACACGGCCGGCTAGCTGAGCGCCGGTTGTGTTCTCTGTGTGCCGCCCCCGGCCCCCTGGTGTCCCCTCCTCCGCCCGCGCTCTCCCTGTTTTCGGTGGCGCCAAATTTAAATAGCCGGCACATAGCCAGCTATTCAGGGTAAATGCCGCTGTCACAACTGACAGCAGCATTTAACCCTTCCTGAGCCGCTCCATATGTAGCACGTGTCTGCTGCATATGGAGCGGCCCCCACTGCTAATGACTGCGGCCCGTGAGCTCGCGGACGGCAATCATTTAACTATTCCATTCCCACCGGGCAGTTCCCGACCATCCAGCACCTGCCAGTTCCGCACCCGCCCGAGCAGAATGGTCCTCCGCACCCGCCCGTGCAGCATGGTCCCCGCACCCGCCCGTTCCCCCCCCACCACTCCTCCCCCCGGGTACAGTGACACAACAACTCCCAGCATACCTTCTTGTGGGGAGTTGTTGTGCACAAGGAGGTATGCTGGGAGTTGTTGTGTCAGGAGACTGCAAACGCACTACAACTCCCAGCAGCATACCTCCTTGTTCACTACAACCCCCCAGCATACCTCTTTGTGCACAGGGAGGTATGCTGGGAGTTGTAGTGCACAAGAAGGTATGCTGCTGGGAGTTGTTGTGTCAGGAGGCTGCTAACGTACTACAACACCAAGCAGCATACCTCCTTGTGCATTACAACCCCCAGCATACCTTTTTGTGCATAAAGAGGCATGCTGGGGGTTGTAGTGCACAAGGAGGTATGCTGGGAGTTTCAGTTTTGCATTAGCAGCCTCCTGATACATCAATTATTTGCATACCTTCTTGTGCACTACAACTCCCAGCATACCTCAGTGTCCACTACAACTCACATCATACCTTCTTATGGGGATTTGTAGTGCACAAGGAGGTATGCTGGGAGTTGCAGTGCATAAAAAGGTATTCTAGGAGTTGTAGTGCACAAGAAGGTATGCTGAGAGCTGCAGTTGTGCAGCAGCAGCCTCCCGACACAACATCCCAGCATGCCTCCTTGGGCACTACAACTCCCAGCATATCTTCTTATGCACTACAACTCCCAGCATACCTTCTTGTGCACTACAAATCCCCATAAGAAGGTATGATGGGAGTTGTAGTGCATAAGAAGGTATGATGGGAGTTGTAGTGCATAAGAAGGTATGCTGTTGTGCACAGGGAGTTATGCTGCAGGGTAGAGGGGAATTAAAAAAAGGTAAAAGAAAAAAAGTGTTTTTAAAAATAAAAAAAAAATCCTAATAAAAGGTTCTAATAATCCCTTTTGCTTTAAAAATTAAAAAAAAAGTGGAAAAAAAGGAACATACATGGTTGACATCCATTGCATGCGTAATTGTCCGAACTATAAAATGTAACAAAGTTATCAAAAATCACATAGTATATCACTTATATTTGTATATTACTTTTTAAAAAAAAACCTTTATTTAGTATCAAATTAGAATCGAGTATCGAAATAAGAAAGCTGGTATAGGTATCGAACTCAAAATTCTGGTATCGTGACATCCCTAATCCTACTAAGCAGTACATGGCTGGAAACAGCATGTCTGTGCTTAAGTTATGCTTCACTTAAGTCTCAGGTTCCTTTTAAGTTATAGCATATGTAACTTGCCTAGTTATTTGGGATGGGCATAGAGAGAAAGAGTACAGAGAGCAGGCAAGCTCTGTCATCTACTCATGTAGCCAGGGCCGATTCTAGCTCTTCTGCTGCCTGAGGCGAAAACTGAAATAGCGCCCCGCAACCCCCCCCCCCCCCAACTGAGATCAACATCATATAAACACCAAATAATCCCACCACATAATGACTGCATATCACCACTCCATAGTGACTAAATGCTATCACCAATATTACCACTACAAGGGAAAAATTCCGCCACATCCTGAACTCACTAGCTCTGCTTAATGACTGATCAATACCACCATACCACCAGTACTGCTACTGAATAAAAAGAATTCACACTTTATTCACACCAGATGCAACGTTTCGGCTCAATGTGTAGCCTTTCTCAAGCAGTGAAAGGCTACACATTGAGCCGAAACGTTGCATCTGGTGTGAATAAAGTGTGAATTCTTTTGGAAGTGCGGTCTCCATCTTCTCTTTGGATATTCAATACGAACCTGGGTCCGGTTTGGTGAGACGTGCACCGGCACATTGTATTTTTTTCTAGTGCTGCTGAACATATTTTTTGAATTGGCTACTGAATAAAAAACACTGTATAGAGTTCAGCACTACCCCCACACAGTGACAGTATAGTGATTAGGGTACAGTTACATCCAGTGACTCACAGGTGACGTCTTCTCTCATCAGAGTTGTTCACTTTCTCTTTTCTTCTCCATTCGGATCCGACTCCATCATGAAGACATCCAGCATCCATTGGACAGACATTTTAGGCTACACAATTTAGAAGATCCCTTCTGCATCTCCACACTATTATAATCCCCATTCTCCTCATGTAGCCATAATCCCCCCAGGCAGTTATAATCCCCCCATCTCCTCCTGTAGTCATAATCCCCTGTGTCCCCCATCTCCTCATAATCCTCCAATCTCATCATAATCCCCCCCACCTGTGTCTCACCATCTCCTCATATTCCTCCTGTGCCCCCAATAATCCTCCCATCTCCTCATATTCCTCCTGTGCCCCCCATAATCCTCCCATCTCCTCATATTCCTCCTGTGCCCCCATAATCCTCCCATCTCCTCATATTCCTCCTTTGTCTCCCCATCTCCCCACAATCACCCCCTGTATCATCCATCTCCTCATATTCCTCCTATATCCCCCCCATCTCCCCACAATTACCCCCTGTATCATCCATCTCCTGTGTCTCCCCACAATCACCCCCTGTATCATCCATCTCCTGTGTCTCCCCATAATCACCCCCTTTATCATCCATCTCCTGTGTCCCCCCATCTCCACATAATCACCCCCTGTATCATCCATCTCCTGTGTCTCCCTATCTCCCCATAATCACCCCCTGTATCATCCATCTCCTGTGTCTCCCCATCTCCCCATAATCACCCCCTGTATCATCCATCTCCTGTGTCCCCCCATCTCCCCACAATCACCCCCTGTATCATCTATCTCCTGTGTCCCCCCATATCCTCACAATCACCCCCTGTATCATCCATCTCCTGTGTCCCCCACAATCTCCCCCTGTATCATCCATCTCCTGTGTCCCCCCATCTCCCCACAATCACCCCCTGTATCATCCATCTCCTGTGTCCCCCCATCTCCTGTGTCCCCCATCTCCTCACAATTACCCCCTGTATCATTCATTTCCTGTGTCCCCCCATCTCCCCACAGTTACCCCCTGTATCATCCATCTCCTGTGTCCCCCCATCTCCTGTGTCCCCCCATCTCCTCACAATCACCCCCTGTATCATCCATCTCCTGTGTCCCCCCATCTCCCCACAAT
Source organism: Dendropsophus ebraccatus (assembly GCF_027789765.1). NCBI lineage: Eukaryota > Metazoa > Chordata > Amphibia > Anura > Hylidae > Dendropsophus > Dendropsophus ebraccatus. The sequence continues at coordinate 34,182 of NW_027210470.1, forward strand.
CACCCCCCTGTATCATCCATCTCCTGTGTCCCCCCATCTCCCCACAATCACCCCCTGTATCATCCATCTCCTGTTTCCCCCCCATCTCCTGTGTCCCCCCATCTCCCCACAATCACCCCCTGTATCATCCATCTCCTGTTTCCCCCCCATCTCCTGTGCCCCCCCATCTCCCCACAATCACCCCCTGTATCATCCATCTCCTGTGCCCCCCCATCTCCCCACAATCACCCCCTGTATCATCCATCTCCTGTGTCCCCCCATCTCCCCACAATCACCCCCTGTATCATCCATCTCCTGTGTCTCCCCATCTCCTGTGTCCCCCCCATCTCCCCACAATCACCCCCTGTATCATCCATCTCCTGTTTCCCCCCATCTCCTGTGTCCCCCCCATCTCCCCACAGTCACCCCCTGTATCATCCATCTCCTGTGTCCCCCCCATCTCCCCACAGTCACCCCCTGTATCATCCATCTCCTGTGTCCCCCCATCTCCCCACAATCACCCCCTGTATCATCCATCTCCTGTGTCCGCCCATCTCCCCACAATCACCCCCTGTATCATCTATCTCCCCACAATCACCCCCTGTATCATCCATCTCCTGTGTCCCCCCATCTCCCCACAATCACCCCCTGTATCATCCATCTCCTGTGTCCCCCTATCTCAGCAAAGTAAAACAATAAACAGGCCAGCAGCTACTCACCTCACCACTGGTTCCCACGCTGTCCCTGTGGCCTCCTGGTCCCTCCTGGTCCTTCCTGGTCGCTTCCTGGTCAGGCTGATCACAGATCTTATGGAGCAGCCTGACCAGGAAGACATCACTGGCTGCTCCAGATCACAGCACTAACACAGCCTGCGATCTAGAAGTGAATGGCACAGAGCAGAGAACTGATAGTTCCCTGCTCTGAGCCTCCTGTCAGCTGTGTGTGCCTCCTAATAAGAACACAGACACAGCTGACAGCAGGGGGCGCTCCTATAGTGCAGGAGCAGGGAGTCCGGCATCACACTGGAGTCCCTGCTTCTGCACGTATATTCCGTGGGCGGTACGCTATTAGCATAGCACGCCCCGGAATACGCATACAGGAACAGGAAGTCTATGGCTGATCTCTCTGCTCCTGTAGTCAGTGAGCGGTCATGCATGTAATATATGCATGAAAGCTCACTGTGCAGGGGCGGCCAGTGCCGCCCCTGCAGGGTCCTAAGAGCTGCCGCCTGAGGTGAAGACTTCACTTCGCTTCATGGCAGTTGCGGGTCTGCATGTAGCATGTGTGTTATATGTATGCATGTGTGTGAAATGTACTGTATGCATATATCCCAACTGTCCTGGATCTGGTGGGATATTCACAATTTTGGGGTAATGTCCCACTGACCTGGGATGGCCCCCATTTGTCCAGCTCCCCTCTAGCCTGCAACAGCACTGAGTGCTGCAAACATTGATGGTTAAATGTGGCATCATCACTGGCAGAACAAAAGCCATTGGCTCACCCCTCTGCCTCTGACTCCTGCGGCTGGAGGTTGCATTCTTCCTCCCTCCCCCTGAGCTTCAGCGAGCTGTGATTGGCTGTCATAGGCAACAAAGATAATCCCAGGCTGCCATGAAAACCCATCTATATCCAATGATCACATTGTTGAACTATCAATGGGGTGATACCTCCAGATCTGTTACATGCCACAGTCGTGATTTCACTGCAGTATGTAATAGTTTAAGGATACAAACACACATACCAGATCCGCAGCAGATTTCTCGCAGCAAATTCCCATTGAAATCCGCTGCGGATCATTTGCCTGTCAGTTTCTATGAGAATCCATATCCTACTGCAAGTATGTAAATGTCGCAGTGGGATTCCCCCTGCAGCACACTGATTGGCTGAACGGCCAAAGCAAGCCAGAGCGTTGAGCAGGTAAAATATTCTTCGGACATGGGGAGTGGGGATGGTTAAGGGGGCGGGATTTACATACTCGCAGCGGGATGACAAGTTTGGAAGTTTCTCTGTTACTGGCAGTTAGTTCTGATGCTTGCTCAGGAGACCTGCACTGGGCTGCTAGGGTACTGCCATAGAAAGATGGCGGCCTAGCCTAAAGCCCCTTAATGATTGCTTTAAAGCACACATGGGAGGTCACAAAGGGTTTTAAATAAGTTGAGTTATTTTTCTTAAAGATGCAGAGCAGGGCCAACAAACTACTGACAGTCACTTTAGGAGATTTATCAAGCCGTCTTCATTCTCTTTGTCAGTCCTAGCTCAACTTTCATTTCTCATATTGTTCTCGTAATATAAAAGCTGAGCTGTCATTGACAAAGCAAATCTTATTGTAATGTAGTGTCCCACTACATGTTTTTCTTTTTCTTCTTACACCTTGGTAAAAGTGTCTAACTCTAGTGTGAAAAGTTAGGACAGGAGGCTGCTGTACCTTACTCCAACCACTAGATGTCACACTCTCACAGCACAGCTGCAACTAGCACTAGGTCTAGCTACAAATACTTCTTCCTGTCTTTAGTCTGCACTTCCTTGAGATATTCAGTCTAGTTCCAGACAGAAAGGAGAGCAGACCTGTTCCAGAGAGCTAGCTACCCAACCACTATGGGTTGCTAGACTAGGCCCCTAGCAAAGCTGGAGACAAAGGCGTCTCACCCCTTACCTTACACCGTGGACTTAAGAACACAGGACAGTCGACCACTTTAGAGAAAGAGACGAATACTTCAAGACTGGACCAGCAGTAGAGCACAGTGCCAGCAAGCCGCTCTCTACTGACAGAAGCTCAGCTTTGTAGAAAGGGTTCTACAAGCCAGCTACACCCAGAGCAGGGACCTGGGACTCGTACTACCCTAATAGTACACTTCACCACATCTCGGCAGATTACATAGTACATTCGGCATAGTACATTAGCCATTAGGCTGTTTTCATCTATCAACTCACCAGTTTTGCACTTTGGAATTCTATTGCTGCATTGGAAGTACGTAAGCACTGTTTGTGATTGTTTTTGCACTAAAATACCTTTTCTAGTAAAGTTTGAAAGTTCCCAAAGTAGGACTTACTCTGCCGCTGTACTTGCACGTATACCTCGCACCTCACCTTAGTCCTAACCAAGGTCCGGTTGCCGTGTGTCCAGGGATGGGTGTTACCACTCTTGGCTACTGTGACAAGTAGCCTTCCAAAACACCAGAACCCACTAGTAGGCCCAGCATCTGTTCCAACAACTTGGACCACAGCAGTAAGAGAGCTTGAGAAATGTCTTCCAGTCTTCAGTTTCCAGGGTGTCCCACACTAATAGCACAGGGTGCCACAGACGGGATGTACAGGAGCTCCTGGACTCCTGTAAAAAATTCATAAATGCTGGGATATGCCTTAGATTTCTTCTGTGGATTCCATAGAAATTATCATTGAAATGAGTGTGAAAATATCCTTAATTTTCATTTTTGCATTTTCATTTTTTTCTCTATTATTATTATTATTATTATTATTATTATTATTTAAGTATTTATAAAGCACACTTAATTCCACAGCGGTATACAGGCGACCATTACATTCTCCTTCCCTTTTAAGAGCTCTAGCACTTTCATTTTTCTATCTACAGGCCATGTAAGGGTTTGATTTTTACAGGAACAGGTGTACTTTGTAATGGCATCTTTCATTCTACCATAACATGTACGATGGAACCCCAAAATTATTATTAATGAAAATATAAATTGGTGAAATTGGAAAAAGAACACAATATGGTAACTTTTTTTGGGTTACTGTGTATACGTAATACACTATAAGGTAAAAGTAACATGAAACCATTATTCTATAGGTCAGTCCGAACACAACTCTATGCAGGTTTAGGCCATGTTCCCACGTAGTAAGACACCGTGACCCACAGTACCGGCCGGATGATCTTCACTGCTGTTGCCCGAATCTGCCGCATGCTCCATTGTTTGCACTTACAGGTTCTCTGCGGCCGCTATTCATTGTCATGTCAGTTTTTTGCGGGGCTGTTAGGGATCCCGGCTGGAGTGTATACTATGGGGGGGATTTACGAAGCTTACGCCAGAGGCGTAGGCCAGGGAGAAGGTGCAGATTTGCCCCTTCTCTCTGGCGTACGCCTTCTGTACGCCCTGCTCGCCCGATGGGCGGGCATGCAGAGCTTGCGGGGGCATGATAAGGAAGGGAGGAGGCATGGTCTCTCCCCGCGCCTCATTTATCATGATTTTATCACAGGCAAATCCCCCCATGTGTATACACTCCGGCCAGGATTTCCTTAGCCTGCAGCACTACATAAGTTCCGTAGTAATCACAGCCGTTGTTGCAAGTCGTCAACAACAATTGAGATTACTACAAAACTTACGTAGTGTGAACCTAGCCTTTTCTAATTTTTTTTTTTTTTTTTTAATGAAATCCTTTGTTTTGTTTTTTTGCGAATTAATTAATAATAAAATGATCCTATTGTGACTCATAACGGTTTTAGTTTTTCACCTACAGGGCTGTATGAGGTATAATTTTTTTTGTGCCATGAGCTCTACGTTTTATTAGCACCCTATTTGTGTAGGTCGGATGTTTTGATCACTTTTTATTATTTTTTTTTTAATATATAATGTAACAAAAAAATCTGTACTCCTGGCACTTTTTTCCCCTTTTCGCAGCACGGGATGACGACTGTTATAGTTTAATAGATAGGACAATTATGCACGGTACGGTATATAATATGTTTGTTTGTTAAATTATTTTTTTATGTCTTATTTATATAATGGGATGGGGGTGATTTTCGTATTGGGGAGGGGCTTTGGGGTATTTAAAAAAAAAAAACAAAAAACTTTTTTTTTTTTTTTTTTACACATTCAGGTCACCCTGGGGGACTTTTATATGCAATCATTAGATTGCATACACTGATATTGCTATGCCATAGGCATAACATTGATCAATGTTATAGGCGTTCTGCTGCTTGATCTGTGCAGCCTGACGGTGAGGGCCCGGCTGCTGATTGTAGCTGGCCACCACCTGCTATGAAGCATGCTCTGCTCTGGAGCACGCTTCATAGCACCTTAGACTCTCAGGACATACATGTACGCCCAGGGTGACAGGCGGCCAGGGCGTACATGTATGTCCAGGGTCATCTAGGGGTTAAAATATCCATAAAAAAGTCATAATATAATAATGCATCTTTTCTTAGAATTTATACGAATAAATTGACAACTAGAAATTACTATTATCCTTGTTAGTAAAATGTGTTCATGCTACATACTGTACAGTGTGGACATTGTCAGCCATGTGACAGTAACAGCTGTCAATGCATTCATACATTTCCAGGAAGAACAGGAGAGGACAGACACAACTTCTAAGAAAAGGTCTTCTTTAATAATAAATATTTGTACTGACAGCATCAGAGACACATTGTCACCATCCTCTGCTGCCACCTAGTGTTAATCCTGTCTAACTACATTTTAAAGTACTGTATAATAGAGTCCCTGCCACAATATTGGCTTTGTTACAACACATGGCACACAGTGGCATTCAATCTATTATACTGTATATAAAGACAAGTTGCCCCTTAACTGCCATGGCTAAAATAATACAAAAACAGAAGAGTGCAAAAACAACCTGCATAGACATAATATAGATGTTTAGAATAGTAAAATTGCTATAGAAAAATGATGTTCTTAGCAAACTATTTAATTTAATAGTGTGTACTAATGCACCCTGTTAAGCTGTAGTGGATTATAACAGGTCAGTTTTGGGCGGTAGCCCGGGGCCCTAAGCTCCGGGGGGCCCATGGCCCCCCTAAAAGACTTATACTTTCAGTAGTTTATTGTCTCCTGGCTACAGTTCTGCCATGATTTGCAAAAAAATGCTGCTTTTTTACTGCAATTTTGTACAAATCAGGGCATCATTTATCCTGTACTATGAACACCACACCAGTGCTGCCATAGTTACAGTGGGCTGGGATGGGCCCAGGCTTGGTGAACAGCCCGGGGGCTATGGTAAAGTTAATCCGCCCCTGACGTTAAGGTGACCTCAGAGAGATGGTCCTACACTGACACTGGCATCTCTTGGGTAAATACTAAGCCTACTCTCGCTGCGAGTCTGTCGACCGCTGTGTGTATGTAATTCTGCCGGCCCCTTAACCCCTTCGGCTCCCGCCACGCTGTGTCTGTATATACTTTACCTGTCCTCGCTGTACAGGGTCCCGCGGCTTGGCAACACACTGATTGGCCGGGCGGTAGAGCAGGACGTCGGGACCCTGTACAGGAGACAGGTAATGTATTTACAGACACAGCAGAGCGGGAGCCGAAGGGGTTAAGGGGCCTGCAGAATTACATACACGCAGCGGTCGTTCAGACCGCTGCGCGTATGTAGAGACAGGGAACTGCCAGGACCTGACAGACTCGCAGCAAGATTTACGCTGCGAGTCTGTACGTGTGTACAGACCCTGAAAGGAACCAATCAGTACGAGGTCGAGCTGATAAGGTTCCCAGCAGCACAGTATAGAGCAACTGTGCAGCTGGCAGAGCATGCCAGCCGTGACCACAGCAGAAGCTTTATAAAGGTGAAAAAAAAGTCTTATTATGCTGCGTGAGGTAGGGAGTGCGGTGGCAACTAGTCATCTGGGTGGGTACCGTGCCCACTCGTAATTAGTCACAGCTCTCTGCCTGTCAGCGCATAGTGCAGGGATAATTGACAGGCAGAGAGGCTGTGAGGGTGCAGGTGAATGACGACAAACTCACTCTGACAGCTGAGTAATGTTAGAATAACTTTACTGATGATAATTCAGCAACATATCAACAAACTCTTCAACTTGTGCAACTGGCAGATTCTTATATAACAGGGTCACTGTCTCTTTTAGAAACTTGGTTAGTAGCAGAAAGGATGCAACTTAGTCTGTGCTAGACTGTAGCACAACTATATGCAGTCTCTCAGTGGGCCCCACTTCCTGATCCTCCTAGTAGCAATGGACTCCCCTGCAGCTCCAGCTCTGTCACCCCTGAGCAGTACCTTTCTCCTTGCTGCAGTGATGAGGCTGGCTGGACATTCCTGTGTCAGTGCTGCTCTGCACTTCACTTACCTGCACTGGGCTGTGTTCCTCGCTTCCTTCAGTGCTGCACACTGCTCTGTCACTTGTAGCCCCTATGGACCTGGCTGAGTTGTCCTGCTTGCTGTGGGTCACCTTGTCACACCACTCTTTAGCTCTGTTACAGGTCACTGTCCTTGACCTCCAGCACTGGAATGTTCTCTTCCTACAGGAACTGGGTTTGTCCCACCTTCTGAGTCTCTGGCTTTTTCTTTACCAGTTATCTCTGTTGCTCCTAGCTGGGAACTGGACGGAGGTAATAACAGCCAACCTCTATGCTCTAATGTTGCAGCTGAACCTTCTGGCATTACAAGGCCACTAACAGGTCTCTATTAGAGATGAGCAAACCTGGAGCATGCTCGAGTCGATCCGAACCCGAACTTTCGGCATTTGATTAGCGGTGGCTGCTGAACTTGGATAAAGCCCTAAGGCTATGTGGAAAACATGGATATAGTCATTGGCTGTATCCATGTTTTCCAGACAACCTTAGAGCTTTATCCAAGTTCAGCAGCCCCAGCTAATCAAATGCCGAACGTTCGGGTTCGGATCGACTCGAACCCGAACCCGGTTCGCTCATCTCTAGTCTCTATGCCTGTCAATCATCCCAGGACTACCACTATTCACACTATGCAGGTGCACGCTGCCATGGCTAAAATACATTCAAAATCAGAATCTCTACAGTTTGCTAATAAATTAGCAGTTTTACCATTCTAAATATTTATTTCATGTATTTGCAGGTTGCAGTTGCAGGCTAGTTTTGTTAATGTCTGGGGATTGGAATTAAAGTGTCACTTTCGTTATATGTCTGCATTTTACATTTGGTATATGTCTGCAATTTAAATGCTGTAAATATTTGTTTCTCCTCCCACCTTGCCAATAACTATGAGGGGGTGGTGACAGGCCCTAGGCGCATGCTGGCATCACGCGAGAATAGAGTCCACATTTAGTGGCTTACTCGTAAGCTCCAGAGTATAAGAACTTGGCTTCTCCTGCTTGTCATTAAAGATGAGCGGAACTCCAAGGAATGTATCTTGAATTCCCTGGAAGATCCTGCCCGCAGATTCCCGGGATCGCAAATATGCATCGGGATCGCAGGGGATCCCGGGATCGCAGGCATCGCAGGCATAGTAATTGAGCGAAGATGCCGTCGGACCAAAAGTCCGACGGTTTGCTCATCCCTACTCGTCATCAGATGCCGTCTTGAATGTAGTCAGGAAGAGAGGCTGGAGCATGGAGAATGAGGATTCAGCTGATTCTAAGCAGGAAAGACCCCAAAAGCCCTTTTTAGGGCAACAACTATACACAGCAGAGCATAATCAAAAAATCAACCACCTAACAGTACATCAGCTTCTACGTTCACACAGAGCAAAAGGAGCGGATTACGCAAGGAAATATTTCCGCCTGAAATCAACTGACGCTGAATTCCGAGCAGAATATAAGCAGAATGCAAGCAGAATCCCTGCGTATTCTGCTAGGAAAGTGTTCAGCTCGTAATCAGCTCTTGACAAATTCAGCGCGGAATACTCGAGGAATCCGCGCTGAATCCGCATGCATTCAGCGCTGAAATTCAGCGAGTATTTGGCGAGTAAACTAGACTATACCAGAATATATACTAGAATCCTCCTCCCCCCCTTTTTCCCATTTCCGCGCTGATTCAGCGAGTAATTTCCGCTTGTATTACGCTTGTATTCCGCGCTGAATCCGCGCTGAATCTGCGCTGAAACAGAAAATCAGAGCCCCATTGATTTGTATAGGCTTCCGCTAGCGGAAGAATGAACATGTTCATTCTTCTGGCGGAAAGCGGATTAGTTCAGTGCGGAAATTCCACTGTGTGAACTGCAGAGCAGAATTTCCATTCAACACAATGGAAATTAGCTCTGCACCTATTTTAACGGCTGAAATTTCAGAGCTGATTCAGCGCAGAAATTCAGCTGCTTTTGCTCAGTGGGAACAAGTGTATCTACTTTCTCCTTCAGTGTAAGTGTTGCAGGTAGTTGAGAGTATTTTGGAGTAGGGACGGTGAGGATTTTAGAAGATTGTAGACAGGAGAGACCATAAAAGCCCTTATTAGGGCTACTGCACAGCACAGACAGCATATAGCTGCTTCCTCTATTAAGAGTGCATAGATTGTCTAGCAGCATATCAGCTAGTGACACGGAAAGGCAGTCACTCAGCTTAAAATTATCTTGCACAGATTTGTGTCAGACTATTTTGTCCTAGTTAGTAATTGTCACAATAGTTGATTGCTCTCTGAGCCTCATTGAAAGCGTTAAAACACCTGTTGCCTGTAGGCACACGTAAATGTTGAGATAAAGTATATACGCCTGTGTACACATAGTCAAACCAAAAAAATAATAAGGTGTCACAGTTTTTTTTCTTTTTGTGCTTTGCGCCTCATGAAACCAGTAAAACACCTGGCACCTTTTGCCATATATTGTGTTTGAAGTGCATTGTTGAGAGGCTGTGTAAATGGCGTAATACTGCGACTTGGGCGTGTTAGATGCAACCCTGCACCTCTGCTGTCCCAGTTGCATTCCGGAGGTGTTTGCATCAATTTCTGAGGTGTCATTGTGGACTTGGAAACCTAAATTCGACCACTTGGAGGTCACCAAAAAACAAGCATTTTTCTCCCATAGACCTTGATGGGGTTTGATTCTTTATTGAATAGTCTAACATCGAGATCTGTTTGAATCGAATTTCGAGCTTTCAAATATTTCACTACTTGCTCATCTCTAATTACCTTCTCTGTGAGCACCCAGATTACCTAGGAAACACAGGACTTCCTGTGTTAACACTCTTTGACAAAAAAAAATAAATCTAAACACAGGAAGTGCCTTGTTTTCCATGATAGCAAAAAAAAAAAAAAATGTAAATTACAAACTTGCTTTATTTTACATCTACTGGTGATTTAGATTTTAAAAAATATAACGACAGTGACACTTTAACTTGTGGGGACGGCAGTGAGGTGAAAATGTTTCCCCTTGGCGTACCCCTACCAAATAATGTTCTACAAAATACAAAAAACATCATTCAGTGATTGATCTGAAGCGTTACTTCTCTTTTATCCCTCCATGCGGCCCAGACCAACATGATGAGAACCTGCCAAACATCTTAGACTCTGCACTTTTTCTTCAACTTTTATCTCTTTCTCTACTTATAGAGTCTCGTACTGTAGTAATTCTGCTGTTTGGTGTCATACAAAGTAACATGAGCAGGTAAGTGGGTTTCCCCCACATGTGGGATCCTCCATGTAGTAATAATATCATCTATGACCCCCTATATAGTGATAATGTACCCTGCTGTCTCCCATTTAGTAGTAATGTTCCCTGCTGTGCCCCTATATTTATAATGCCCCCTGCTATGTACCCCCACCACCCATAGTAATAATTACCCCCTGTTGTGAATAGCCCACCCTTCCACCCATGATAATAATGTCCCTGCTATACACCCCCACCCATGGTAATAATGCCCCCTGTTGTCCACAGCCCTCCACCCGCATGTAATATTGCTACCTGATGTGTACATCCCCCCAACACCCACAGTAATAATACCCTCTGTTGTGTACAGCCCCCCACCCATAGTAATGATGCCACCTGCTGTGTACAACCCCCACTGTAATGATGGCCCCCACTGTTGTGCTCCAGCAAAAAAAAAAAAAAACATTTCATATTCACCTATTCCAGGCAGGCAGCAGCTCTTCTCCATCTTCTGTTTCCAGTTTGTCGGCCACGAGCAGAGCTTTCTTTCCTAATGGGCAGGGTTGGTGGCTGCCCGGGGGCCCATGGGTCATAGTGGACCCCTCTGCCTACAGTTACAGGTCTGAGCATAGTATGATGATGGAGGGGCAGGATGATGAAGGGCTAGTACTATGAAGATATGGACACAAACTACCAGTATATACAGTCAGTCAGTACAGTGATATCTCTGGGCCACAGAGAGTGAGAGTGACCCTGCCTGACAAAGGTTTAGTGTTATCCACAGCAGCCATGTTATCAACTACAACTGTATCACTGTATTCCTACTAAGCTGTGTATCTAGGCTCATCAACTGTGATATAATCTGCTGAGCCACTGTAGCTCATCCTATCATGTCATACTGTACTCAACTGTGTATCTAATCCTACCCAGTATGATATTGTCTACTGAACTGCTGTATCCTATTATAATATGCTGGGTGCTCAGCTGTGTATCTAATACTATCCAGTATCCTGTATGCTGACCCGCTTTATCTATTCATATAATGTGATGCTTTCTGCTGAGCTGTGTATTTAATCCTATCCAATATGATATTGTCTACCGTATTGCTGTACCTTATCCTATCATATTATACTGTCTGCTGGTGACCTGATAGTGGGGTGTATAATATACAGGCAACCTGATAGTGGGGTGTATAATATACTGGGGATCTGATAGTAAATTGAATAATATACTGGGACCTAATAGTGGGGCATGTAATATACTAGGGACCTGATAGTGGGGTGTGCAATATGCTGGGACAAGATAGTGGGGAATGTAATATACTGGGAACATGATACTGGGGTGTGTAATATACTGGAGTGTATAATATACTGAGGACCTGATAATGGGGTGTGTAATATACTGGGGACCTGATAGTGGGGTGAATTATATACTGGGGACCTGCTAGTGGAGAGTATAATATGCTGGGAACCTGCTAGTGGGGTGTATGATATACCTGGGACCTGATAGTGGGGTGTATAATATACTGGGTACCTGATGGTGGGGTGTGTAATATACTTGGACCTAATAGTAGGGTGTATAATATATTGGGACCTGATAGTGGGGTGTGTTATATACTGGGGACCTGATAGTAGGGTGTGTAATATACTGGGGACCTAATAGTGGGTGTATAATATACTGGGAACCTAATACTGGGGTATGTAGTATCCTGTGGACTTGATACTGGAGTGTGTAATGCTCCTTTTGTGATGTTCTGACTGTAAAATTCTAACTGTAAAATTCTGGAAAAAACAACAAAAAACACTGGGGACAAACCACACTAACAATAGCCCACACACCCCACACAGACCACACCCACAATAAGCCACACCCTTTGTTGTCAACACTAAAGTTTCCTGGAAAAATTTCAAATGTTGGCAACTATGTATGTTGTATCCCTGTATACTGTATAATACAGAATACAGGGACCCTATTATACAGTATATGAGCCATGTTGTTGCTCCTCTGTAGCTACTGTATGAACCATGTTGTTACCCCTGGTTGGGGGGGGGGGGGGAGTTTACGGTTTGGCACAAAGTCCCCACAGCCTATGACAATGAATAGAACAGCAGGACGCTGACACATCATTCTGATTAAGTTAACACAGGCTACATCTGTATATTATAATGCACAAGCCACAGAGAACAGGGTGTTGGCATTATCCTTAGTGAGTCCAGTGATTTTTGCACAGTATTAATGCAACAGTGGTGGAACATATAGTGTGAGATGCCAGTGCCTGGTAACAGTCCGTATAGAACAAGCCAAAAACTAGATGAAGCGGGAAATGCCCATAAAATGGCTGTAGCCAGCGTTCCTGCAGCTACTTCCCTTCCGTCTCTCCCTGCCCCGATGTGATGCCTGAGTAATGTACTGAAGACTCCACAATAAAGATCAAGTTTTTGGATGGTGAGTGCGATCTATTGCTCTCTTTTTTAGCTTGTACTATACATCTGTATATTATACTGACTGCAGAACTTCTGTGTACAGTGATCTTTTGGTAATTCCATTATTGGGCTATGTTCACACAACGTATGTGTTGTAGAAATCACGGCCATTGTTGCAAATTGAAGTGATCTTTACAGCACTCACGCTGTATGTGAAAGCATAGGATCCTGTACGGAGCGTATACACATAGGGGGAAATTTATCAAAGGGTGTAAAATTGACACTGGGACAAACTGGCCACAGCAACCAGTCACAGCTCCTCTTTCCTTTCACCAGAGCTGGAAGCTGAGCTGTAATTGGTTGCTGTGGGCAGTTTGCACCAGTCTAATTTTTACACCCATTGATAAATCTCCCCCATAGTATACACTCCAGCCGGGAAACCTATCAGCGACATGTCAGTTTTCTGTGGCCACTATTCATTGAATAGCGGCCTCAGAAAACCCTGTCAGCGCTCACAATAGAGCGTGCAGCTCCAGCCGCACGCTCCATCGTGAGCAGTGGGGAATTCTGATGCTGGCACGCATGGATGCACACGCATTAGAATTCAGTACTGATCGGGATGACTTTTCTGACACCGGCTGTTCCGTGACCCGACCGGGTCATACAACATGTGGGACTACTACTCCCATCATTCAGTTTCCTCTCACTCAAAGTAACGCTATCATCACAGCCTATTGCAGCATCACCCATTTCTCAGTTATACTCAAGTTTGCCTCAATCCTGGTTGCATGCAGAGAGACTGTTGCCATTGACTACTACCGTTATAATAAACGCACAACTACCGTTGTTTCTGAACCCTGGCATTGGTCTAATTATTGGTGCCTTGACTAGGAGCAACGAAGAATTGCTCGGGCCCCGCATGGTCAGGACCCCGTGGGTTAGTCAGCTCCCCTCGTGCCAATACCGTGACCTAACAACTGACAACTGGCTATCCGGGTGTTCCTGACTACTCCTACCCTCAGTGGGAAGCCCCAGCGCAAGTACGTCACCGGTAGAGTACCACAATTGTTTTGTTGGGACAAGAAGAGTTACTTGCATAACACTAGTGTTTACTGACGTGAGCTTTAAGTAATGTAAACATTTCTATGGGGGACATTTATGAAAAGTACGTCAGGGAGAAGGCGCTTCTTTTATCATGCTTTACACTTGGCCTCACAGTACTCTCTGCTGCCATCTCTGTCCGTGACAGGACCTATCCAGAGCAGAAGTAAATGCCCATAGATAACCTTTCTTGCTTTGGATAGTTCCTGTTAAGGACAGAAGTGGCAGCAGAGAGCACTGCGTCAAACTGGAAAAAAAAACACCACTTACGGCAGGACAAACAACAGCTGATAAGTATTGAAAGGCTTGATATCTTTAAATGAAATTAATTTACAAATCTATATAACTTTCTGACAAGGAGCACTCCTTTAAATCACAAAAGCAGGCCATGACTATGTTCACACCAGTAGCAGAGTACAATAGGTCCTTTTCAGGCGGTAGCCCGGGCCCTGAGCTCCTGGGGGGCCCATGGTCACCCCAAAAAAACTGAAAATTTTTTTCAGTGGTGTATTGTCTCTGGTCTACAGTTCTGCTATGATTTGCAAAGAATTGCAGCTTTTTTACCGCAATTTTGCACAAATCAGGGCATCATGACATTCTCAATCCTGTGCTATGAACGCCACGCTAGTGCTACCATAGTTAAAGTGGGGTTGGGGGGCCCAGGCGTGGCGGACAGCCTAGGGCCTATGGTAAAGTTAGTCCGCTCCTAGTTCACACATAGTATTACTGTCAGTCTTTTGGTCAGTGTTTTTTTTTTTGTTTTTTTTTTTCCCAAAATCAGAAAACACAAAAACTGTGCAAATCTTTCCATTTATACATTTGCCCTCTCAGTTCCACTCCTGATTTTGGTTAAAAAAAATACTGCCTAAAAGACTGACGGAAATACTACGTGTGAACATAGCCTGTGTCTGTACTAATATCAGTATCTAGCTACTGGTGTCACCTTTTATTGTAATGCTGTACAGATCACTTTACAGCAGCCTCCTCCTTATCATCACAGACAGAACAGGGAATCTCAGCTTACATTAAGTCCTAGTGGTGAGAATGAAAACTATACAATTCCAGGATTATTTTGATAATATAGACAGCAACATGGGATTTTAGAAAGACAAATAAAAAACACCACCACAAGCATGTTCACGTTTAAAAGAAACAGTGACCATAATGGAAATGCAACTGAACAGTAGACATAGAAGACAGATGCATGGTAACCACAGGACCGCTTCTACCTATGGGGTAACCCACTGTTAAGTGCCTTAGACACCTGTCGCAAAGTTTTCTCTTCTGGTGATAAAGGTAGTATTCTATAGTTTCACCACTAGGTGTCAGTGTTACTTTTAAGCCTTGTTATGTGTTGCACAGCTGGAGTAAACAGAGGGTTACAGTTATTATTGTACCATGTGTTCTGTGCTGACCTATTGGAAATACTCTCTCTTCCTCTACCTATCCCTGCTCTACACACACACACACACAAACACACACACACACGCGCACACACACACACACACACACACACAAACACACAAACACACACTCTTGGGAAGTAGCTAGTTAGCCCCGTGTGGGAGGAAGTCAGTTCAGTGTGGCCTAGTTATTGATTACAGTCTACATGTGTATGAAGCAACCAGAGACTCTCAGTTTTTTCTGTCTATCCACTATAACTACTATGCAGTGCTAGACACTACCAAGGTAGAACAGTCAGGGATAAACCCAGCCCATGCAATAACCACTCTACAGTGCAGGGCAGTATCCTGATATACAGATGAACTAGCCTGGATAGAACAAAGATACCAGAGGATCTACGCATTCTATCTCGCAGTGCAGGTGACACCAAGACATCCTCGGACACTTAGCTTCACCCAGGTAACCACGTCTAGGGCTTGTATCACCCTAGTAGGACGAGTAGCTCAACACTAAAGGGCAGAAGGTAGTCAGACATTGGTTTAAACATGGATACAAGTATCTATCATTCTTAAGTATTTCTTTCAAGTTTCGGCAGAGCACAGTACTACTTTGAGTTGGGACTCCTCTGACACATTCCTCTCCTCTACGCTGCTCCACTCTACAAGCAACTCTACAACTAACTCTACCGTATTCTACACTTCCAAGTATCCCCGCAGCACAGTTTGGGAAAATTTAGCATGGCAGCCTGCAGAGGACAAGTAGCATGGAGACCAGTAAACTGACCCTGCAGAGCTGTGTGCTGTGTCCCCTTTTCTGCATCATCATTAACTCTGCCCTCTGAGGCTCTGACCCATCCATAGCCTCTCTGGACCTACGTACTAATCTGTCCAGCCATGAGACAGCTCATCAAGCACAAGATTTGTGTAAGTGTGTGTGTATTATACTGCAGACACATGCTGAAGTGGGTATGGAGTGTCTGTGGGTGTTCACTGTAATTACACTCCTGCTAGGGGTCTCTCTCTGTCACCACTCTGCTGTTCTCAGGGGAGTGGGGTGGTGACAGCTTTTAGGGGGTTTTTGTGAAGGGAGGGATTATGGGTAGTGCTATTAGGAGGTCACTGTCACTAATGAAAATGCTCTTTAGGGGTAGTTTACTACTTTAGGTGGTCCCTAGCATTACAGTGGGCACTTTGGAGCATTACTGCATTTGATCAAGGGTGGTAAAGTATAAAGCATGGTGAGGGATAAAGTGATGTGGGTCCCATGCTTTATACTTCATCATCATCTCACCTTCTGATCCTTTCTATGTGATCACATCACTGCCCCTTGCCATCAGGCATAAGATGATTAACTATAAGGCTAAGAGGCCGAGCAGATGCCGGTCACTGTTCACAGCTGGTACGAGCATGTGTTTGTGTGCGGTATACTCACTGCTGGTACATATACGTATGCAGTATATACACTGCTGGCATAGCTAATATTTACTTATGCGAGCGAGGCGGGGGGCATTTAATTTTTTGCCTCAGGCAGCATACAAGCTAGAATCAGCCCTGGGTAACCATAAGCCCTGATCATGATGTAAAGAGATCTAAATACACCCTGTATGTTCTGTATGACAAGATCAGCTCTACTATTCATTATTCAGAATGTAATGATAATAACAAACACTAGATGTCTCTCTCGCCTTACACACAGCAGATTTTTTTTCCATTACCACGAGCAATCAGAGTTCACTTTAATGTGATTATTTCACCCTATTTATGTATTGTATAAATTGTCTTGTCAGGAGGTTTAAAAATAATGTCATGTTATAAAAATGGGGCCAATAAAACAGAATTTTTTGACTAGAGATGTTATACGTTACACTGCATGTTTCCACTTACAACATCAGCGTAGCGGAGGGAAAATAAAATATAAAAGCGACATGCACGCACCCAGCTGTCTGCATCTGTAAAAGAAATCATGATTCATCACATCAGGCCGTCTTCTTATATTGCTCCATGGTGGATGCTTTCTTGTCTATTGTAGGTTAGAATTCTGTATGGGCACTATGACCTGGCTGTGGTTAAAGTGACTCTGTATCCACAATCTCTCCCCCCCCCCCAAACCAGTTCGGCCGCACTCTCCATTGGGATGCGGGCGCACACGGATGCGCTCTCATTTTAATTCAGCACAAATAAAGATCATCATACTGCAGTACCGGCCGGGATGATCTTCACTGACCCAGCAGCCGTTCTGTGACACCCAGCCTATGGCTGCATTCAACTTCTGCAGCCTCGGGGAGTTAAATGCTGAGCAATCTGGTTCGGATAACAATGCCAAACCCAAACAGTTCAGAATCTCCACTCAACCTCTTGACATCATGGGACTTATCTTGGGCTATACATCTATAAAATGTCAAAAGGGATTCTTATGAAAGGCAACCATCTAAGATCAAACAGTCCAGGGGTGGATTGATATCCTGATCATTGCATGTGGCTTGATGCTCCTTCATTTCTTTCAGTGGGTGGTCACCAGGGACCTTCTCTGAGTGTAGCGACCTGGAAGTTTTCCTACAGTTAAAGGGGTTATCCAGCGCTACAAAAACATGGCCACTTTCCCCCTACTGTTGTCTCCTGATTGGGTGAGGTTTTGAAACTCAGTTCCATTGAAGTAAATGGAGCTTAATTGCAAACCGCACCTGAACTGGAGACAACAGTAGGGGGAAAAGTGGCCATGTTTTTGTAGCGCTGGATAACCCCTTTAAGCCCATCCTGCCTTGCAGTGGGCTCTGGTGAAAATAGGGGGCTCCTTAGACTCTGCTCTTTGGAAAAAGTACCTCAGCACTACTCTGTGATCCATAATATCCACCTTATTGTGCCTGGTCCATCCGTTACACACGTGATGTCATTCTATTGTTCTTTAGTTCCAGTAAGATAATAGTGATCATGGTCAGTAAGGGGTAGTTTACGTCCTCTGCCAGTCTGTAGCATTGTTGTCCCTGTTGTTAGATGCTTGAGCTTGTTCTTATAAACCACTGTCTGTGAATTTTTTAAGGGTTTATGCGATGAGCAGAAGACGGCTCAAGCCTTTTGCTCCCTGGTCCTTACTTCCTTTATCTTTGAATCTCAAAACTATGCCGTCTGAGATAGGAGAGGATGGGTATAACTACCTGTCATGAGCCGGGCCGCGGGCTTGGCTCCTGGCACCGCCGGAGCATGCGGCCAGTCTTCAAACACTCCAACGGTGTCCATGGTAACTGGCCTGGCTGGTTGCTAGAGGCGCATTGGTAGTGTCCTTAGCATGATGTCGTGGCTTGGACTGCACCGCTCAGCTGAATATAATCCTGGTTATGATGACTGGCAGGTGCAGCTGCCAGTCAGCTTTGGTGATGTTAGGAGGTTGGAGTCACAGGCCCCAATCAGTTCAGGGGTGGGGACTTCACCTCCATATATACCTGTGTATTCCACTCCCTCCTTGCCTGTGATTGAGCCTCGTACCCCAGAGTGTATCTTGACCGAGCGTTTCTTACTCATTGTTATTCTGGTTCCCCGTTACTTCTGGATTATGACTTCTGACTATTCTTTAGGGTTTCGTATTTGTGCTTTGCAGACCATTAGTTATTGACCGGACCTCTGACCACGAGTATTTGTATTTTTGTGTTTGTTTGCCTTGTCCTTGTTTAGTGTCGCACCTGCATAGGTAAGGGACTGTTGATCAGTTGTCCACTGCCGCCTAGGGCAGTCGAGGCAATTAGGCAAGGACAGCGGAGCGGATGTCAGTTGTCACAGGCATCACCTGTCCAGTGTTGTCCAGTACCCTAGTCCTGCAAACAGTATCGATCAACATGGGTGAAGACACACCCACACAATGTCCAATAGCTGCACAATGTCACTGATTCTGCTTTCCGCACAATCCCTTTAAGGATGGAAGCAACCGTACACACACCGTATCCATTTGCCCGTAAAGGTAGAAATGAACCCTTTTATTTCTTAGGCTGAACTTTTCTTTTTTCAACTCTTTTGTCATGGTCTGTAATAACTTTTTGGGGTACTTCTAGTACTGCTTACTTACTTTTTGGGTACTTCTAGTACTGCTTTTGCCATCTTACAGGTTGTATAATAAGAAAATAGCGATAACCACAGGAGTGTTTTTACACTATTGTTTGTAATTAAGATTTAGTGTAAGATTTCGCCTGATCAGCATCTCAATAAGTAGAATTGAAAACATAGTAGTGGATACCAGCTCTGTGTGTAATTCCAGAAAATCCTATTAATCCGCCCTATTGATTTGTTTTCACATTCAGGCTGGTCCCAGTGTCCTTCATTACCTTCACATTATTGATCCCTAGTATTAATATTTGGAGTCATACATTTTCCTTATGGATCATTTCACTATAGCCCAAAAACATTGTTTACTTCTAAAACAGTTTCCTAACATGTCTACCCTGAAAGACAACAGACATTTTGCTTATTTATTTGTTTTATTTTTTGTTGTTGTTGCTGTTGAGCATAAAAGTGATTGTACTAACTTGTATAATAATTGTTACTGTTCCTCTAATTGATGGATATGACAAATGCAATATAGATACTGGTTCAATTATTTTTCACTGCACCATGTAAGGCCAATATTTTTATTTTATATTATTACAATTTATATATAAATGATATTTATTATATTCAGGAATCATGTGATGTTGTTTGAATGTTGAGCTATGTATTGCTGAGCTGTTACCTGTTTTGATGATTAGTAGCTCTTGACACTTGCACAATCTGTTACAGGGCACTTTTGATGCTATCCTTTCCTACTATTAGGAATGGGTCCACACTTGTCTCTCTGCTACTATAGAGCTTTGTTGGGCCAAAAAAAAAAAAAAAAAAGAAATCCTTACAGGTAAGAGCAGGCTTCAATTCTTAAAGGGGTACTCCAGAG
Organism: Dendropsophus ebraccatus; assembly: GCF_027789765.1. Classification (NCBI taxonomy): domain Eukaryota; kingdom Metazoa; phylum Chordata; class Amphibia; order Anura; family Hylidae; genus Dendropsophus; species Dendropsophus ebraccatus. The sequence continues at coordinate 54,254 of NW_027210470.1, forward strand.
ATTCTTTTTTAAGTCAACTGGTTTCAGAATGTTACACAGATTCATAATATACTTTTATAAAAAAAAAATATAATTGCTTCCAGTACTTATCAGCTGTTGTATGTCCTACAGAAAGTGGTGTATTCCTTCTAGTCTGGTACTGGTGCTCTCTGCTGCCACCTCTGTCAATGTGAGGAACTGTCCAGAGCAGGAGAGCTTTTTTATGGGGATTTGCTACTGCTCTGGACAGTTCCTGACATGGACAGAGATGGCAGGAGAGAGCACTGTGTCAGACAAGAAACAATACACTATTTCCTGTAAGGAATAAAAAAGCTGATAAGTAGTGGAAGGCTGGAGTTTTGTCTTTTTTCATGGAAGTAATTTACAAATCTGCACAAGCCAAAAAGACAGAAATGGCTGCACATCGCACCCATGGCTGACACGAAAGCTTATTCAGCTACATTTAAAACCAACATCAGAAGTTAGTATATAATTTGGCCAAACCATATTGCCTCATGTACCACGTGCAGGTCTTCTGATACACATGAGTCCCTAACTAAAAAACATCATTGTGTCGGTCAGCGACCACAATCCCGGCAAAACGTGCGTAAGCAGAGAAGGGGGGCCACGGAATGGCCTTGCAACCCCATTGTCACAGGACCAGAACCTAAAGGGACCCTCCGAACACCGCAGGCGCCACCGGCGGAAAAAGTGGACGCCAAGCAACACAAGTGTGAACAAGCTCTTACCTCTCTCCATTCCTCTGCAGGTAGAATGGGAGAATACTAGGAGATCCTCCCCTTATATACACAGGTGCTTCCTGCTAATTTGGATCACATGGGTCTTACAAAGCACGAGTGCTAGCCACAATGAAAAAAGGGACAGAATACATAAAATATGCACAAGCCAAAAAGACAGAAATGGCTGCACATCGCACCCATGGCTGACACGAAAGCTTATTCAGCTACATTTAAAACCAACATCAGAAGTTAGTATATAATTTGGTCAAACCATATTGCCTCATGTACCACGTGCAGGTCTTCTGATACACATGAGTCCCTAACTAAAAAACATCACTGTGTCGGTCCCGCAAATCCCCGCAATCCCCGCAAAAATGTGTATCAGAAGACCTGCACGTGGTACATGAGGCAATATGGTTTGGCCAAATTATATACTAACTTCTGATGTTGGTTTTAAATGTAGCTGAATAAGCTTTCGTGTCAGCCATGGGTGCGATGTGCAGCCATTTCTGTCTTTTTGGCTTGTGCGTAATTTACAAATATGTATAACTTGATTTCTTAAAAATAACTTTTCTGATAATAATTTTCTTCCCCCCTCTGGAGTAGCTCTTTTTAAGTTGAATACGTTAGGTTTAATTTACGTGACCGAACCTCTTAAGAACCTATCATGTTCACTTCACTTCATATTCTTTTGACTTGATCTTACCTTATAAGTGGCTTATCTTATATTGTATATTCTTAGAAATAAGTTCTTTAGCTGTTTTCCAAGAATATAGATTATAACAAAACATTGTTATACTGCCCGAACACTAACCAGTGTTTGTAGGTTCCTGCGGCCGTCACAGCTCTGACAGCCGCAGGAACATTTATTTCCATACGGGCAGTGGCGTAGCTACCATGGAGGCAGGGAAGGCAGTTGCTATGGGGCCCTGGCTCCATGGTACTACAGCACTGTCAGTACTGCCCGAGCCCCCCATCCTCCTCCCTCCCTCCTCTCCTCCTAACCAATACACACACTGTTCGCCAGCCGCCTGAAGGGAGTAGTGGCAATCCCCCTTCAGGACCCTGCACCTCCCTCGGACACTTTGTCCGACAGCCACTGGAAGGGATGTCCCCTCTCCTTAGTTGCCAGCAGTCCCGGGTATGTCCGGTAAGCCCCGCCCCCATCACGGCAAGCCCGCCCCCTGAGCACACCACGGGTAATACTGGGCAGAGTGCAGAGGGCCTGAGGAGAGTGCCATGGACAGCAGAAAGGATGGTAACTATCTGTGCCATCTAAAGGTCACTCAGCTTCCCTGGCATCCTGTATAATGGGGTCACCAGCTTCCCTGGCATGCTGTATAATGGGGTCACCAGCTTCCCTGGCATCCTGTATAATGGGGTCACTCAGCTTTCCTTGCATCCTGTATAATGGGGTCACTCAGCTTTCCTTGCATCCTGTATAATGGGGTCACCCAGCTTTCCTAGCATCTTGTATAGTACGAAGTACAATGGCGATCACCCAGCTTTCTTAGCATCTTGTATAGTAGTCAGTATAATGGTGGTTACCCAGCTTTCCTGGCATCTTGTATAGTAGGAAGCACAATGGCGGTCACCCAGCTTTCTCAGCATCTTGTAGTCAGTATAATGGCTATCACCCAGCTTTCCTAGCATCTTGTATAGTAGTCAGTATAATGGCGATCACCCAGCTTTCCTAGCATCTTGTATAGTAGTTGGTATATGGAGGTCACCCAGCTTTCCTAGCAACTTGTATAGTAGTTAGTATAATGGAGGTCACCCTGACTCAGAGCAGCCCCCAGTGTAAAATATCTTCCACCGTGGACTAAGAGCAGCCCATAAACTCCAAGCAGCCTGCTACTCCTCACACCCAACCCCAGAACACAGCATCTGAGAGCAGCCGAAGGGGGGGGGCAGCACCATATCACTGGGACAGGTGAGCATGTTGGGGGGCCCCATACAGTTTTTTGCTATGGGGCCCCATAAATCCTAGTTACGCCCCTGCATACGGGCCATTTGGGATGTGTATAGAAATCTATCAAGCATTGATTTCCATACACACCACGGATGAACAGACTGCATCGGTGTATGCTTGGAAGATTAATAACGGCCGATGGTCATGGAAGAGCGGCCATTATTAATTGATATTGTCATTATTTTGCATGGCCACACAAAACATTGGCCATTGTCGGTGCAGCGTGTGCATGGAACGGGCGGCATTGATTGATTTTAATGCAATGCTGCCTAGACTGTAAAGAATGGCCACTGTTTTCATTGAAAACAGCGGCTGTTCTTTTAACCCCTTAAGGTCAAAGCCAATTTTTGTTTTTGCGCTTTTGCTTTTTCCATTTTATGTTTAAAAGTCCATAGCGCTTGCATTTTTTAAACTAGAGACTTATATGAGCGCTTATTTTTTGCGAAACCAATTGTACTTTGTAATGACAGGCATTATTTTTCCACAAAATATGCTGCGAAACCGGCAAAAAATCATTTGCGCTGTCAAATTGAAAAAAAAAAAAGAATTTGTTTTGATTTCGGGGAGTTTTGCATTTACGCCGTTCGTCCTATGGTAAAACTGACTTGTTATATATGTTCCTCAAGTTGTTACGATTACAATGATATGTAACTTGTATAACTTTTATATTATGTGATGGCCTGTAAAAATTCAAACCATTGTTAACAAATATATGTTCCTTAAATCGCTCCATTCCCAGGCTTATAGCGCTTTTATCCTTTGGTCTATGGGGCTGTGTCAGCTGTCATTTTTTGCGCCATGATATGTTCTTTCTATCGGTACCTTGATTGCGCAAATACGACTTTTTGATCGCTTTTTATTACATTTTTATGGATTTGATGCGACCAAAAATGTGCAATTTTGCACTTTGGAATTTTTTTGCGCTGACGCCGTTTACCGTGCGAGATCACGAATGTGATTAATTAATACTTCGGGCGATTACGTGCGTGGCGATACCAAATATGTTTATTTATTTGTTTATTTATTAATTTATATTTATAAAATGGGAAAAGGGGGGTGATTTGGACTTTTATTAGGGGAGGGGATTTTTTTATTAATTAAAACACATTTTTACTTTTTTTTTTACATAAACTAGAAGGCTAGGCCATAGCAATCTATTGCCGAGTCGGGATCAGCGTCATTCCGACGCTGAGACCCGGGCCGGCCAGAAGTACGGATCTCCCCCCCGCGATCGCATCGCGGGGGGGAGATCCGTGCCACTAGACACCAGGGACGTGCAGTACAAAGCACTTCAATGCAGCTGTCAGGTTTGACAGCTGCATTGAAGTGCTTAATTAGCCGACGTGGCAACGGGACCCGGGATCGGTGCCGTTCAGAGCGGGGTCCCGGCGGGACCCCGCTCTGAACACCCCCCGCGGCACCATGACGTACCAGGTACGTCATGGGACGCTAAGGGGTTTAAAATATAATACATTGTGTGACCATAGCCATAAGCTGCACATCAAAAATAAACTTTATTGAAAATCATTTTCAAACTACTAAAAAAGGAGCAGGTGGAAGGCAGACATGCCTCCTGGAAAAAAACACCAACAAACAATTGAAGGGTACCCCCAAACATACAGCTACCCCCACAACATGGATCCCTTACACATGGCTGCTGATAATATACAGAATGGAGAATAATACTATATCCAAAAATTTGTAGTTTATATCACCATGTGTGGAAAAAGGTAAGGGGCCAGAGCACCCTCCACGTGTTCTGCTGTACCTTATCCTTAGAACTAACCATCTGATTTGTGGAGGTTTGATTTCCAGAATCCCTCTAGAACAGCGAATAAAAAGGCCTCTGTGCTTGTGGAAGTCTCTTTACTTCCTACCAGGCACAGCTCCATACATAGTGTAGTGGCTGTACTTGGTATTGCAGCTTGTCCCATAAACTCCCAGGAGCACCACGCCTCTTCAATCACATGATCAGCAGGCGTGCTGGAAGTTGAACCACCACCAATCAGATATTGATGTCCTATCGAACTATAGTTCACCAATAAAATCTGAGTTTATTTATTTATTTTACATTGGAAAACAAGTAATAAATTCACTATAGGGGACACGGTGTAAAGTGAAACTGGCTCAGTTGCCCCTAGCAACCAATCAGATTCCACTTTTCATTCCTCACAGACTCTTTGGAAAATGAAGGGTGGAATCTGATTGGTTGCTAGGGGCAACTGAGCCAGTTTCACTTTATACCATGTTTGATAAATCTCCCCCTATGACTTTAAGCACTGAATACATTTTTTAACCATTTAACAAAAAGAAGCCATATCCAGGATTTATATTGACTGGTGATAGTTTTATATTTGCTTCACTTAAAGGGGGATTCTCATTTAGCATATCTGAAGTCTTTTTAAGACCCTTATTTGGGTCATAAGAAAAAGCACAGATTAAATTTGGTTAATTACTGCTAGATTAGAGTTTATAGAGAAAAAAAGGCAGCTATAACATCCCAGTAAGAAATAACACAGGATTGCATTAACTGTATGAGCTCCTGCAAATTCAATTGATTTTCTGGCTATTAGAGCATGTAGATACATGGAAATTTCAGGCATACTGAATACATTGTCTAACTTGTGCATGCTTAATATTAGACTTGATTGCAAGTTTCTGAACGTCTTACATAATCAGTGTCTGCTCCATGGACACAGAACGATGAATATTTATTAGAATTACAGAGGCTGATTTTTTTCTTCATTCATTGCACAGAATCTCGAGATTAGTTGCCATGGACATTGTATATGTTATGTCAAAATGACCCCCCCCCCCCAAGAAGAATTGAATCAGCATTTATCATTGTATTGTATGAATCTATTGACAAGTAATATGCTATTACAATAGAGAGCAGCACTACAATAGGTTCCCCTTGTAGTGTGATTACAGAAATAAAAGATTGGAAGTTTAAAAAGTATGACCGGCAACTGCAATATAATTTTGGTATTTTCTTTTTGGAGAGGATAATTCTTGTAAGAATTCAACTCGAATGTATAACTTGTCCTGATTTCCTCTTAATCTTTCTGAATTATTTTAATCTTCTGATAATAAACTTCTGGACTGTGAACCAATTTAATGATAACTTGTACCCACTGAATTTTAGGGTTATATAACATTTTAGCAAATTACTTATATTCAGTTGGAAAAAGACTGAGTAGTTTTTTTTTAATCAAGTCAAATAATGTGTTACTTGGTGCGTTCCATTTATAAAGTTTGTAAATTGATATAAAGCAAAAAGGTAATATTGAAAAGACAGACTCCACAGATGGTTTTGCACAAACATGTTTAATTAATATTTAAATTATATATTTTTTGTTTTGTTTTTTTATTTTTATTTTTTGAAAATTTTATGGGGGGGGGGGATATTTAAATTAGGTTGGTTGGTGCACTGGGGGCAGGGCTACTGCCCTCACTCCACAGATCTGCCCTGCTGGCAGCCCCTTCTCATGGATAGTTATCCCCCTCCTGCCACTCCACAGTAAATTAACATTGCTGCAGCCTATGCCTGAAGCTGCAGTGACATTAATTTAAAATCCAGGATGACACAGAAGCTGCGCGTGTGTCATCTGCAGTGGGTCCCGGATGTCCCTGCCGCAACTGTCAGCATCGTAGCCACGCTCTGGTGCTGACTGTTGACCCTATAGATACCGTGGTCGGAATGAACGCAGCATCTATAGGGCTTCAGACAGAGAATTATCCCGCTACAGAAAGAGAATTCTCTGTCTGGTAATCATCGCGGCTCTGCAATGTGATCCCAGAGCCCCTATGGTAGCCATGGAAAGAGAATTGGATATGGATCCTGGTGGGGAAGGGAGAGAGGTAAGGCTGGCGCACGGATGCAAGCTTTGTGCCCTCCTCTCTCTCTCCTGAGGATGAAGGCAAAAAAATTATCTTAAATCTAAGAGTTCTGTGCATTATGGAAACATAAAAGCAGCTTAGAGTCTTCTAATCTGCTGTTAGTTTCTTTTAAACATTTTATTACCCATAATGATTAATAATCACCTTGTCATTTTCTAAAGTAGCATTTCAGGGCCATACACACTTTCATAGGACCAAGTGGGATACAATTCTTCAATTGTTTAATATGTGACCATCATAAATATAATATAGAATGATTATTATGTTATTTCAAATAACTTCCCTCCATGTGATAGCCTATGTTATTTCTGGTATATTTGTTCATCACCTCATTTACAAAAAAAATTACTCCTTACAGCAGAAACTGAAAATTCATGACTACAATGTGTCTACCTTCTCTGCAATCTGCTTTCCACTGTCTGTTGTTATGGGAAAGTAATCTCTAGTAACAGTTAGATCAAGAGAGAACACAGGAAGAGGAACTTTGGCTAGTGATAAGTGGAGGAGAGGGAGGTGGAGAGTCTAATTGCTAAATATGATCCACACTATGGCTATGTTCACACTACGTAAAAGTACTTTGTGCGGTGTGGAACACTGCCTATTCTTATATGGGATCCCGGCCCCGGGATCCCATGTGCCGCCGCAAAGAACTGACTTGTCAGTTTTCTGTGGCTGCAATTAAGTGAATTACGGCTGCAGAAAGACCTGTCAGCTCACACAATGAAGCGAGTGGCTCCGGCCGCTTGCTTCATTGTGTGCTATGATGCAGGCCCGCGCTGATGCGTCCGCATCAGAACACTGCGCCCGGAAAGATCATCCGGCCAATACTACAGTACTGGCCGGGATGATCTTTGCAGAGACCGGCTGTTCCGTGACCCAGACGGGTCACGGAACGGCTGGTCTCTTACGTAGTGTGAACATAGCCTATTTCTGAAAGGTAAAAAAAGCCTTCTATATAATCTCATGTCATAAAGCGCAGGACAGCTGTCCCTTAATACCAGTTTACCTACTACTGTAAATCCACTGTGCTGCAGTGTAATCTACCCCTTCCTTTAGCTTCTCAGAAGCAACAGTTCACTACTTTGTGTAACCCCTACCTTTCTGTTCTGTTGCTTTTTCATTTCTGCAAGTAAATTAGTAACCCCTGCCCCCTTAACAAGCCATTTATAGTACAGTACTTTCTTCAGCACTATCTCATAGTATAACAGAGAGGAGTATGTGCTATGCTCTGAATGGAGATAGAGGTAAGAGAAAAGAAGTTCTGTGTGTGTATCTCTGGCAAACACCCTAGCTCTGGTCCTGCCCCTTCAAATGGAGAGAATGAGAAATAGCTATGCACCAGAGAGGGGACTTGTAGGGGCTCAACAACAGTGGGAGTCCAGAAATCTTCTTAACCCCTAGGCGACCAAAGAAGTACCGGTACGCCATGGGTGCCTGTCCCCAGATGACCCTGGGCGTACCGATATGTCCTTTGCTATGAAGCGCGCTCTGGAGCGGAGCTCGCTTCATAGGGGGTGGGGACCAGCCTCAGTGAGCAGCTGACCCTCACCGTTAATGACAGACTGCAGCGATCGTGCTGCATTGTGTCATCAACACCTTAAACGCTACAGTCCCCTGTCACTTACCGATCAGGACCCACGCAGTGTGACAGCGGGGGTCCCGATCGCTGTATCAGACCGCTGGAGGTCTCTTACCTGCCTCTGTGCGGTCCAATCGGCTTTCTGCTCATTGAGTCTGCCACAGACAGGCTTAATGAGCAGAACGCCTATAACACTTATCGATGCTATCCCTATTGCATAGCATTTTACAGTGTCTGCAATCTAAGAATTGAAGGTAAAAGTCCTCCAGGGGGACTAAAAAGCCCCTCCCCCAATAAAAGTTAAAATCACCCCCTTTTCCCATTATATAAAAAAAAACATATAAAAGTAAATAAACATATAATATACCGTAGTGTGCGTAATTGTCTGATCTATTAAAATATAACAATCATCATTGCGAACGGTGTAAACGAAAAATGTGAAACAAGTGTTAGGATTACCGATTATTGTTACATTATATATAAAAAAATGTATTAAAAAGTGATCAAAACTTCCGAGCTACACAAATATGGTATTAATAAAAACTAGAGATCATGGCGCAAAAAATGCATTTGGTTGTGTTTGGGCTGACCTATAGTATAGTGGTATCATGTGGCTTTTACCTTATAGTGCATTACATAGACAAAGGAACCCCCTAAAAGTTACCATATTGCATTCTTTCTTATGCTTTCACCAATTTATATCTTCATAGATAATATTTTTGGGGTTCCGTCATATATGTTATGGTAGAAAAAACAAGCCCTTACATGGCCCTGTTGATAGAAAAATGAAAGTGCTAGAGCTTTTAGAAGGTGAGGAGGAAAAAACAAAAACACAAAAATGAAAATTTGCGCGGTCCACTGGTCATTTTGGGCTTGGTGCTGATGTACCATCAGGTACATTCGCTTTAAGTGTTGCCCATGTATAAAACAATGTCGGCGCAGGGAAGCCGGTGCCGCAGTCCTTTTTTTTTAAATACAGCCCGGTACCCGTTTACGGTGCAGTACTATTCACGGGCAGTGAGTGGGCCAGGGGTGAAGCCCTGGAGGCGAGCTCCCAGTGGGAGAAATCCCCTGCCCCTCTATGACGTGGCCGGCCGGCCTCCAGTGCTTCATCCCAGCCCGGTGCCGTGAATAGAACGGCGCGCACACGGTAACCGGGCTGTGGTTCAGAAAAAAGGACTGCGGCACTGGCTTCCTAAACTGGGGCCATTCTATACATGGGCAATACTTAAAGGGAATGTACCTGATGGTACATTAGCTTTAAGTTTTGGTGTCAGCACCTGGGCAAATTCCAGAACCCAAAGGACTATGAGGGTCATAACCGGCAAAAAATATTTTACATTCTCCTAATTGAGTAGTAGGCTGAGAGTCCTTTGCACAAGGGCCTACATATACCACAAACTGACCCTGACTATATTTTGATGTTTGCTATAACTTTTTTGAATTACTACAGTATATGTAAGATGCAATGGGTAATGTTTTCTTATGCAAGGCTTACATATAGGACATCCTTGAAAATCCACCATACAGCATCCACTATAGAAAAAACTTTGTGAGACCAATCAGCACTAATAGCCCAGTCGTCTCCTGAATATAAATGTATAAAATGGTCATTGTCCCTTCTTTGTTGCCATCCTGACTCTCGTCGTGTTTGTAATTTTCTAAACACTTTAATGTTTAGTCCTTTCTAAAGAGCTGTCAACTTCCTCTACCTCAGCTTGGGAACAAGTGATCAGCGTGATTCATGTCCACTGCAAAAGACGTTCATTGTTTGCAGAAATCGGCTTAGCCATGGACTTGAATACATTGAGGAGAAAGCTGAGCAGGGTTGTGGGACTCTGCCGTACCTTATCTCGTATTCTAGGCACACGTGTATATGCAAATACAAGCAAACACAGCTAGGACACAATTACTATGGCTTTGCAAGAATTCTCTCCCCTTTCCATACCTGATCGGTTTTGCTACTGATCTCTAAGCAAACACAGAGTAAGTTGAAGGGGGGAAACAATTTAATTATCGTTGTGAAGCATTTTCTTTACAATGTTTATGTATTTGTTACTAGAAAAGACAATATAGTCACCAAAAGCTAAAAAGAAATGAAAGCTAATGGACAAAGGGACTCCAAATGGGCAAAAGAGTCTTCATTGGCTATTTTGATAGATGGGGGGAGAGGTTGTTGTGATTTGTAGCCGGCTAATTTTTCCCCTCTAAACAGAAGAATTCCCCCGTTCTCTGTTTTTAGAAAGTCCTCTTGCTGGGAGGCTGAACTTTCCCACAGAAACAAAGTGCAGATTGTTTTGTTCGACATTAATCTAGGTTTTAACAGTCACAATACAGGCCGCTGCCAGTCTGTACTACCATGCTTTCAGACATGATGCAAATGAAGCATTCCTCACAGCTGTGGTTGACAACAGGAAGTCTAAAGGAGCTTTTGGAACAAAGGAAGAAAAATGAGGCTTATTTATCCATTCACGGAGCATGCTCCCCTTGCATTTTGCATCATGTGGTTGATTTGTAGCCATGGTAATGGCTGTGATGCTGAGTACACACTGTTCCACTCCCCAACAGGCAAGGTTTTTTCGTTAGCTTACTGTTGGGAAAAAAAAGGGGAATTTACATAATCCATAATTGAGCAAATAGGCAAAGTAAAAGAAAAAACGTGGTTGTCGGCTTTGTCATTGGAAAACAACTTGTGTTTCAGCAATTCTGTTCTTAGAAGAAATTAAAATAGTTTATTCTGCTAATAATGTTTTAGTTCTTTTTTTTTTAGAATTATTTTTCATTTTTTAAAATGAAAGTAACACTTTAGTTTATAATTTTCTAAAAATAAATTGAAATTTCACATTTTTATTAATGGAAATATTATCCAAAATATAATGTAGATGTAACTCTTCATCATGTGGGGAATAATGGTGACCTTAAGCGTTAGGTTGTAGTATTGACATGACATCATGGGTCACATCTGAAGTTGTGTGAGGTGTAAAAATATCCCATTGCTCTAGTATCTTGCATAAACGCTTTACTTAAGAGGAAGTCCGTCGGGGGATAAAAAAAATCACAAGGGGCAGGGGTTGGGAGGAAATTAAAAAGGCAAATATACCTACCGCACCATGAGCCCACGCTGTGGCTGCATCACGGAGCTCCTGGACCCCATCTTCTTCCTTGTTCCTGGTACGTCACGGCTTGGGATCCATGTTACTGAAGAGATGGATTTACCCAACTCGGCCAATCAGCGATTGCAGTGGTGTCCTGGCCCAGTCAGTGACTGGCTTATCGGGGCATCCGTCAGCCGGGTCGTGATGTAGGCGACTGAGAGCTCAGAAAACAGCTGGCGGGGTTCAGGAGCGGGACACGGCGCTGTGTGGGCGCCGGGATAGGTAACTTTAAGTTGTTTTTATTCCCACCCCATCCCCTGCCCATAAAGATATTATACTTCCTGGCAAGAGTTCTCCTTTAAAGTCATAAAACATTAAAAAAATTTTTTTTTTTTATAAACACGATTCCTTTCGTCTAGGGGTTTTAATTTAAAGAGGAACTCCAGCAAAATGGAGTGTACTGTAATTATCTTCCAGTACTTTAACATACATTGTATGATAACATGGCAGTAACGAGTAGCTGCTGTGATTGGCTCGAGAAAAAGGGGAAATTAAGCCTTATATGCGCATGTCTAGCAAACAGGCCTGATCCCACCCTCTGAAATGGAGTGAATGAGAAGCAACTGTGAAAAATGGGAGGGCCTCTTAAAAGGGAACTCCAGCAATTTCCCCCCGAATCAACTGGTGTTAGAAAGTCTTCTAGTGCTTATCTGCTGGTGTATGTCCTACAGGAAGTGGTGTATTCTTTCCAGTCTCGGTGTGCTCTGCTGCCACCTTTGTTCATGTTAGGAACTGTCCAAAGCAGGAGCAGTTTTCTAGGGTTTTGCTATTTCTTTGAACAGCAGAGAGCACTTTGTCAGACTAGAAAGAATACACTATTTCCTGCAGGACATGCAGCTGCTTTAAGTACTGAAAGAATTAAAGTTTTAAAATAGAAGTAAATTACAAATCTCTACAACTTTGTGACACCAATTGATTAAAAAAAAATCCCTGAAGTTCCCCTTTAAGTAATTATAACATTTTGAGCTATGTCATGTCGTAGCTCCTTCTGTATGAAGGAACAGAGCTTTGTTTTTCTGACACATCCAGAGTCAAATAAAAATGATGTTTATATTGCAGCCAACTCAAGGTGCTTACAAAAGAGATTTAAACAGCTCCTATGGAATTTAATTGTCTTCATAAAACTCCTTAGTTTCCCCTAGTGGTGGCTTTAGGCAGCCAGAATCTCATAATTTATTGTTAACTTAAGCAGAGGATTTTAAAATCTGTAACAGAAAGTCGGAGCGCTGATCTTCATAGAGATGTATTACAAAATAAATCCTACATTTTTGGACCTATTTAAAAAAAAAAAAAAAAACATTAAATAAAGTACACTTGCTTTCTTACCAGTTCACATCTTAAAATATTAGACTGGTTGGCATTAAACATTGAAAGGACATTTCTGGACATCTTTGCAGAGTGTGCAGCTGCACAGAAATCATGCAGATGCACAAGGGTAAGGCCAGCTGTAAGAGAGGCAGATATGGCTTAAGGGGTATTTCAGAGAAACAAAATGGCTTCAGAAGTCCTGGTCCTGGATCAGTTAGATATCGCTAGTGCTGCAGCATGTAGTTTTAGTGATAGTTAGCCTCCCATGAAGTCTCTTCTAATGCTTATTGGTCTTAGACTAGACATTACAAATGGGAAAGACGTCTGTGTGAAAAGCGCTGCAGACACGTCATAATGAAGTAAAGCGAGCAGAGATAGCTGTCAATCAGTGCTCACTCTGTTTTACTATGCTGCAGTTGTAGAACTCCTCCCTTAGACTTCTTTCCTAGTTATAATGTGTATTCTAATACCAATATGAATTAGAATAGACATTAGGGATGACTCACTATATCGAACTATGACAGGACCAGGGCTTCTTAAGTAGTGATGTTTAGTTTGTGAATGATGAGTTCAAATGAACCAATATTTAAAGTGAACTACATGATCTAGTTATCCTTTCAGGCAAAGATTACTCTCACTCTGTGCTGTATATGCTTTTCAGCTCCCTCATGCATTCACCTTGAGGCTATGTTCACACTACGTATATCCCGGCCGCATATTTTAAAACTCCGGCCCGGATTTACGCAAGTTGCGGCCGGCTACGTACGGTCCGCAAACTTACGCCCGTAAGCTACGTACGTTTCCTGAGCGGCGTACGTAGCGATCTGACGGCGGTATTTTACTTGGATATCTTCGGCTAGCCCCGGACACCCCACAGAATCTTTTGAATCGGCAAATCAAAGTGTAAAAAAGAAGAAATCACCACTCCGTATGGGACCGCATGTTACGCTACGGCGTAAGTTACAGCATTTCCGTCCCGAAACAATGGTCTGGTTCACTTTTTACGGCGTTGCATACGATCCGGGCCTAAGTTCTTACGTAGTGTGAACTGTGCAGCCGGTAGATCCTATACTTTCCATTGTACGCAAACTACGTAAATCTCCGGCCGCTTATTCACGGAGTGCGCTACGGCCGGAAACTTACGTAGTTTGAACCTAGCCTGAGTTAGTACCTGCAACTACCATAAGTGTCACCACTGAATTCAGTCATATACACTACCGTTCAAAAGTTTGGGGTCACATTGAAATGTCCTTATTTTTGAAGGAAAAGCACTGTACTTTTCAATGAAGATAACTTTAAACTAGTCCTAACTTTAAACAAATACACTCTATACATTGCTAATGTGGTAAATGACTATTCTAGCTGCAGATGTCTGGTTTTTGGTGCAATATCTACAAAGGTGTATAGAGGCCCATTTCCAGCAACTATCACTCGAGTGTTTTAATGGTACAATGTGTTTGCTCATTGGCTCAGAAGGCTAATTGATGATTAGAAAAACCTTGTGCAATCATGTTCACACATCTGAAAACAGTCTAGCTCGTTACAGAAGCTACAAAACTGACCTTCCTTTGAGCAGATTGTGTTTCTGGAGCATCACAGTGGGGTCAATTGAATGCTCAAAATGGCCAGAAAAAGAGAACTTTCATCTGAAACGCGACAGTCTATTCTTGTTCTTAGAAATAAAGGCTATTCCATGCGAGAAATTGCTAAGAAATTGAAGATTTCCTACAACGGTGTGTACCACTCCCTTCAGAGGACAGCACAAACAGGCTCTAACCAGAGTAGAAAAAGAAGTGGGAGGCCGCGTTTCACAACTAAGCAAGAAGATAAGCACATTAGAGTCTCTAATTTGAGAAACAGACGCCTCACAGGTCCCCAACTGGCATCTTCATTAAATAGTTCCCGCAAAACACCAGTGTCAACATCTACAGTGAAGAGGCGGCTGCTGGATTTTGGGCTTCAGGGCAGAGTGGCAAAGAAAAAGCCATATCTGAGACTGGCCAATAAAAGAAAAAGATTAAGATGGGCAAAAGAACACAGACATTGGACAGAGGAAGACTGGAAAAAAGTGTTGTGGATGGATGAATCTAAGTTTGAGAACGTTTGTGAGACGCAGAACAAATGAAAAGAAGATGCTGACGAAAGATGGTGATGTGATGGTCTGGGGTTGCTTTGGTGCTAGTAAGGTGGGAGATTTGTACAGGGTAAAAGGGATTCTGAATAAGGAAGGCTATCACTCAATTTTGCAACCCATGCCATACCCAGTGGACAGCGCTTGATTGAAGCCAATTTCATCCTACAACAGGACAATGACCCTAAACACACCTCCAAATTGTGCAAGAACTATTTACAGCAGAAGCAGGCAGCTGGTATTCTATCGGTAATGGAGTGGCCAGCGCAGTCACCAGATCTGAATCCCATTGAGCTGTTGTGGGAGCAGCTTGACCGTATGGTACGCCAGAAGTGCCCATCCAACCAATCAACTTGTGGGAGCTGCTTCTAGAAGCGTGGGGTGCAATTTCTCCAGCTTACCTCAACAGATTAATAGCTAGAATGCCAAAGGTGTGCAATGCTGTAATTGCTGCAAAAGGAGGATTCTTTGACGAAAAGCAAA